>NC_091753.1:21976160-22051160 GCF_043380555.1 Nothobranchius furzeri
TCACTCCTAAAGAACCGGCGGCTGGCACAACTTCACTAAGCTCTTCCCGGTCTGTGTGTGCACGTGAGTGTTCATATGCTTTCTCATATTGTCCATGCTGTGTGCTTTCCATAAAAGTTCATCCTTCCAGGATGTTTTTCAGCTGCAAAAGAAGATCAGTCTTTGAATGTTCTAATTTGTTTTGTGTGGAAATGAGTTGTGAAAATATCAGGTTGAGAAACCATCCTTAATGTTGTGAAAAGGTTTAGAAAGTCAGGAAACATCATAGCAAAAAGGCCTTTTAGACTTTGGGTCTTTTAGGGACAAGGGCCTTCACTTATCAAACGTTTGTAGAAACTGACTACATTCCTTCCTACAAATGGAATTTAGAATGTGTGTACAAACAGTCAAAATCCTGATCTATGAAATATGCGGTGGCTCCTCATACGCATGTTCCTCCGCAATCGCTTGATTAAAAAGTCCACCTGTGCCTACCCAGGTGCTCGTGTCTGTTCGTGAGGGAATTCCCTGGGTTTTTTCAGTCACTGGTTTTTCCCCAATAAAACCCCAGAACTTTATTGACAGCAAGACTGAGACACTGGCTGCCCAAGTGCAAAAGAACCAAACAAGTTGCAGAGGTTATAAACGCTGTCGGGACATAGGAGAGGTTCCCATCAGGAATAGATAAAAAATTGAACATGATAAATCGTAGACTAACGGGTTGTCATTTACATTATAAACTACAGGAGTCGTTCTATTTGGAGTTTTATTTGGAAATGTCGTCTGAGAGAGCAGCCTCTTTTGAGCTGTCGTTCAGTCTGGTTACCTTGACAAGGCGGCGTGTATGATCGGGGAGCAGAGGAAGTCCTTGGGGGGGGGGGGGGGGGGGGGGGGGTGTTCGTGGTTGTAAAATAAAATATGAACTGGAATCAAATTTGTGTGGTTTGTCTGTCACTCCACAATGGGTCCCAAATCAGAGCATAGCAGAAGGATCTCCTTTGTGGCGATCAGTGCGCTCATGTTAAATCCTCCAACACAGATCAGCCATGATATGATGTCAGATTCCTGTTGGTCACATGAGTCTTTCATTGGTTTTAGCAACAATTATGTGAAAAAGCTGTTTTTCACCGACGTAATTATTTACTATGTATAATACTTTATGGATGAGGAACATGTGGATGACTGGATGTCAGAGTGGTTATTATATTTAGGAACATTTCTACACACAAATACAAACTGGTAAATACCACACAATGCGTAAAATCATTCCTACACACGAAATACGCACAGATCAGTGCGTCCGATTTATAAATGAGGGCCCTGGTTAGCTGAGAAACAATTTTTTATTTCTTATTTTTAAAAAAGATCAGTCTGAGTTTAAGATGCAGGCTGAACATGAAAATAGTCTTCTGCCCCTATTTCTAGCATTAGCATCTGATAGAAAAAAGATCAAAAAAACGTTCCAGATCTACGTCACCCTGCCATTTAACATTCATGGACTCACTCATCTTGATTCATGTCGGGGAAGGCTGTTGTTGGTTTAGCTGCTAGGAAACAGCAGAGAACACCTCGGCTTGTAGAAGCTAACTGTTAGCATTAGCAACTGCACAAAATGGCAGAACTTTTTCAGGCTTGTGTTGTGTGTATTTGTCTTGTGTTGTGTGTATTTGGCTTGTGTTGTGTGTATTTGTGAAGACAAAGTGTCAGCGTTGCAGAGTAGATTCAGTGGTAGAGTTGTATTTCTGCTAGCCAATCAGAGGTGAGATGTCTGAATATCAGGAAGAAACACTAAACCCTGCTGTCTGAAGCTTTTTTCTCCTTCGCTGACTTCTCCATCCTCAAACAGGCTTCATTCCTACCAGAGACCTCTGCAAATTGCATACCCCGATCACCTCAAGTACGCCGCTTCAGATACTTATTAACGCAAATATCTAACCATCATTCATTTATCTAGACATGGTGAAGATGACTAGCTGAAGTTTAAACTGAGCATTAGAATGGAGAAGAAATAGGATTTAAGGGACTTTGAAAATTGTTTTAAGTAAATGACAAGAGGGTCTGAGTACTTCAAAACCCGTTTATTTACTTGGATTTGAACCCATAACCATCTCCAGGGTTTACAGAGACTGGTTTAAAAAGGAGAAAACTATTTTTTTGAATGAGCATGTCCTGTTCAGGTCAGAGGAGAACGGACAGACCTCAGTATACTACCCAAGGGCACATCAGCATGTGGTGGAAAGCCGTGATAAAACCAACAACCTTCTGATCAGCAGGCCACTTCTTCACCCACTGAGACGCAGCTGCTGTAGGTCTGTGATTATTTCAGGAAAACTAAGTCAGATCTCATTCTGGTTCATAGACAAGAGTGTGTGAGCTTCAGTCGTCCTTCTGCAGTGTTGGAGAAATGTGGAGCGTCATTAAGAAAAGATTCACACACACTCATTTCTGTCTATCAAGAATGTCCAAACTTCGTAAGACGAGGGCGTAAACTGTGAATTTCATAGTCTTTGTGTGCCACAAAAATGTTTTTATTTTTTATTTAAAAAAGGCTAAAAATGTTCAATATAGATGACTTGCTTTTTTTTTTTCTCGTTGCTCCTGGGACCCATGAGGCGACCAGAAATGGAGGAGACTTAGGCTCCCTTTTGGCACTTTACAGGACTTTCAAAGTCAAACTGAGATAAGAACACATGAATGCAGCTAAAGATGGGTTTGTGTTTTTGTCAAGAGGAAATAACAGCATGACAAGGTTAAAGGCTCCAAAAAGTAGACATGGCCCCTTTAAAGTCAGAATCTGGAGATTTTCTATGTGACGACACCATCTGGAGGCTGACAAATGCATTGCCATTCAAGTCATTCTCACCACTTCTGTATTTGCAGCCAGAAGCAGGAACGCCTTTTGTTCGTGAATGTGCACCTAGCCGGCCAACAGAGCTAAAACACGTTCTTTTACAATTATTATTTTTACGTTGTGCTTTTATTAATATTTATCAAAGATTTACTTATCGCGAGAAAGGTGGCCATCTGTGCGTCTGCCTCTGCAAAAGTAGCTCTGTGATTGACATCTGTATGTAAGAGGAAGCTAATGCCACTGGTTAAAGCTGAGCAGCAGTCAATTCAAATAGCATGGGGCTCTACAGGATGGGGATGTACTTAGCAATAAAAATATGTATTACATATAATTACATTACAGTACTGAGTGAACATCTAAAAACATCATACATCAATCCTGAAAGGGAGGAAACTTGGGATAGCTTTAAAGACCGTGGAGAGAATGTACTGTGTCTTTGTGATGCTGACGCTGTGCACACTCATCCTCAACTTGATGTTCCTCTAAGACCTCACAGGGATTTAATTTTTCCTGCCGTCTCCAAAGGCCAGCTCCGGCCCATTAATATGCTCAATGTAAGGCTTCATCACTGAAGGAAATATTGGCGAGACTTGAAGCTAAAGAAGATAGCGCTGGCTCAGCTCAGCATGGCAGCTGGGTAGAAAGGAGGGAGGGATACAGAGGAGAGATGGGATGAGAAGTGGGGAGGTGAGGTCAAATAAAAGAATAAAGACTGCAGAGCAGGTAATGGGCAACAGGGAGAGACATAGTAAAAAAGAGGGGTGAGAGTAGAACGAGGATGTTTAAGAATGGCAAGAGAGGAGAAAGGGCCAAAGGCAGGAAAGCTGCTGTTTGCAGGGGCGGGTTTAGAGCTACGAGACTGAGCGTCCAGAGGGCACAACAACGCAAAATCATAATTGGGCATTAATTTGTCCTCGCTGAGCTGTAGGATTGATCAGAACAAACTCAGTGAGTAAATATGCATTTAGCTGCAGAATGAAAGAACTTCAGTATGAGTACTATTACAGAGATATTTTTACAGTAGCTGTATTGAGCCAAAGGAAGGTGTTATTAGCTCCAGTCCACCAGTTAGAGACACATCTGTCCCTGCTGAGAGCTCATTATCTTTTGTTTGAAAGACAAAATAATATGAATACATTATTAATTTAGACTCTCCAGTGAAGACAGCATGTGATGTGGGTAGTCTAAAAGAACTCTGAAAACTATCAAATGCTTCTATATGAGATTTTTTTTGTTACTCTGTCAGCTCACTTGTTCTGGTTAGGATTGACCTGTAGGTGTTCTGGTTAGGATTGACCTGTAGGTCACATCACACAACTCATCTGTAGTTTAGAACACACCAGTTTTTCATTTTTATTTTGGTTAGGGCTAGGGTACTGACTGGGCTTTTGATTGGACAGAACCCATTGTTACATCTAGGTTCTGGTAATGGCACCTACCTCTCCCATCTGTCTCCTTAAACCAAATAAACTACATAACCTTCATGTTTTATTTTCAAGTGAAAATTTACAACAACATAAAGTTAACTTTTATTAGATTTTTATTTGGTTTTAAAGAAGGACAACTGACTTTTATCCACATGTTCACAGGGCAACACTTGTGCTAAAAACTGAATAGAATGTTTTAACATTATTTTTATTTCCTATTAGAAATAAAATGAATGCATCTCAGACTTTACTTAAACTATTTATTTTACATTTTAATGACATGGAATCTAACTCAAAATGAAGAAAATTAGAACAAAAATCAAAAATTTCCATCAGTTTTCTGAGAGGCCTTTCATTGTGTGGGTTGACATAAATAAATTCACACACACACACACACACACACACACACACACACACACACACACACACACACACACGAGTTAATGTCCCTCAGGGCAATGGCAGACTCCTACCAAAGCTGGCAGTATCTACAGGTAGGCTGTGGTGTGACTGCCTGTTGCTAGGCAGACTGCTCTGCTGTCACATGAAAACACAGAAGTAAAAATATGTGTACAAACTTATACTGACATATTGGTTGGCTTTGCCAGAAACAGGACCTAGTAAAAAAAAAAAAACTACAACTTGTCATGACCTGAACTAGAGGACCCGTGATGACACCAAACACACAGAGACCCTTTAACAGTCTTTATTAGCCAGGAGCTATGAGGAGAAGTTACCAGAGTGATACTCAGGTAGGCGTTGAGTCGAAGACAGGCGTGGGTCCGAACCAGATCGAGGCGAAGCAGGTACAGGGTGCAGGCTAGAGACGTGGTCGTGGACAGGCGAAGGTCGTGGTGGCAGGCAGAGTCCTTGGCAAGGGTCAGGCATGGAAACAAGATCAGGAGGCTATGATACAGGCAGAGGTTGGCGAGCTGGAGAATTTACTGGCGTGAGCGTTCAATAATCTGGCAAAGTGCTGGTGGTTGACTGAGGAATATATAGCTGGTGAGGCAGGTGTGTGGCATGAGCTTGATGGTGAGTTGACTGTGATTGCTGGGGAAACAGGCTTGGCTGGAGCTTGATGAGAGGACCAGGTGTGCTGCATGAAGGCTGATGAGGTGAATGATGGTGCATGGAGGTCAGGGCATGGCGGGATCATGACACAACTGAGGTCTAAGACGACAGGAAAGAGACAAAGACAAACCCAGAAGGACGTCAGTATCAGTCATCATTTCTAGAGAGAACAAAGTTAATTGCTGCATCAACAATGAATACAAACTGTCACGGTGTAGGAGGTGGAGATGATGGACCATGTGTGGTTGAGCTGAGCAGGAGGTAAAGATGCAGGCTTCAGAAAAGTAAAAATGGTTTAATGGCAGGATGGAATGACCAGGAACACCAGCAAACAGCAACAATGAACTGACAAAGGACAGGGGCAAAACAGGTGGTTTAAATACAGAGGGCTAATTAGGGAAACATGGGCAGGTAAACGAGGGACAGGTGAGAACAATAAGGGTAATCATGGCAGGAGAGGAACACAGTCAGGCGGGCAGGGGCAGATCGTGACACAAACATTGAGAGTAGGGATGTGTATTGGTGAAATTATAGTGATACGATACGTGTACAGGGGAGACGATACGATATATCACAATATATTGCGATGCAGTCAGCCATACAATATTAGCAACTTTTTAGACCAAATTTATTTTAGGAAAATTCAATACACAGTCCAAGCTGATACTTAACATGTTTAACATGAGGTATCTGAACCATAATAGAGGGATTTACATTTTCAGGAGTGAAAGTAACCCATTGAACACTGCTGCAAACTAGTGTTCAATGTTTGAATAACACCAAAATAAAAGAAAATCTTTGCATGTAAATTCTTTCAAAAATTCGATACACATCAATATAATATCGCAGGAAAGAATATCACGATATATTGCCATATAGATATTTTCTTACATCCCTAATGGAGAGTAAAGATTAAAGCCAGCAGAGTGAGGAAATGATGTTCAACATTTAACCAAAATGATGAGCCACCCAGGGTGTTCTCCAGCATCCTGAAGCCTCTTTCACACCAAATGCAGAATGGATGTGGTGCAGTTTTCATAGATCAACATAGATCAAAAATTATTGAGTCCTTTGTGGGGTTTCTCATCGGTCATGGTGTGGATCTGGAGCTCCAGAAAGTTGCATGGAGACAGTTTTTTTTTACAGATGCTGATTGTCATGAAGTTGAAGAAATTACATGAGCCAGACAGGAAGTGAAATGCAAAACAGCGAGGTACTTCCAGTCTGTTTCAAAATAAACCTGTGTGTTTATTTTTGTTGGCTTTTCCTTTGTTATTTATCAAGGTCAAGGTCAAGGTCAATTTTATTTATAGAGCGCATTTACAGCAGCAAAGCTACACCCAAAGCGCTGTACAAGATACAACAAATCAGCTATAAAAACCTAAAATAAGATAAGCACACAACAGTCATAATCTATAATAAAAACTGTTAAAAACTATTAAGAACCTCAAGCCAACCTGCATTTAAAGCCAACTTAAAAAAATGCGTCTTAAGAAGGGATTTAAAATGCTCTAGATTCTGTGTGGTCCTGATGTTGAGAGGTAGCTTGTTCCACAGTTTGGGACCAACCGCAGAGAAAGTTCTGTCACCACGAGTCTTGTGGCGGGTTTTGGAACTGTTAAAAGAGCTTGAGAGCTGGACCTCATGGTTCTGGCAGGGACATAAGCGGACAGCAACTCAGAGATGTAAACTGGGGCCAGGCCATGAAGAGATTTAAAAACAAAATGTAAAAATTTTGAAATGGATCCTGTAAGAGACAGGAAGCCAATGGAGAGAGGCCAGAACCGGGGTTATGTGATCCCGCTTGCTGGTTCCAGTCAGCAAGCGAGCCGCTGCATTTTGGACCAGCTGAAGTCGGTGTAGGGAGGACTGCTCCAGGCCAGAATACAAGGAGTTGCAGTAGTCAAATCGGCAGGACACGAACAGATGGATGACATGTTTGAGGACATTAGCAGGAAGGTATGGCTTCACCTTTGCTATCTGCCTTAAATGATAAAAACCTGATTGGACCACTGCACTCACCTGTCTGTGAAGATTAAAAGAACCGTCTAAAAACACACCAAGGTTTTTAACACAGGGTTTTAGAAAACCAGAACAAGGACCAAGAGGACTAACAACGTAATTTAAAAGAGTAGAACTGCCAAATGGTAAAATTTCAGTTTTTTGGTTGTTGAGCTTAAGAAAATTAATGGACATCCATTGTTTGACACTTTTTAAGCATTCCAGTAATGAGCCAATTGACCTGGCATCACTAAGTGGCAAATAGATGAAGGTCATCATCGAAACAGTGAAAAGTAATGTTATACTTCTCAAAAATAGAGCTGATAAACCTTACATAAACAAGCGCGTGTACACACACAGATGCTCACATGGCGCTCTCAAAAGTATGGGCTTGGGCACGTTCAACACATGTCTTAAGGCTGTTGTTGCCACTACATGCACTATGATTTATTATCGTGTGATTGTTCAGTTAAACAATGTTGGTTTTATATTTCACCATCAAGTTGACATGGCGATAGCTTGCTTCTGATGTATTGTTGTATATCCCATGTTTTCTTCTTCTATTCTTTCTCTTTCTGCAGGTCTAGAAGCAGACTCTTGTTAATTATTGTTTATTTTTTTGGAACCCCCCACTCCTTTCCCCCTTCTCCCCACCTTTGTCTTTTCCTTTCTCTTTCACCTCTGACTCCGTGTCTGGTCAGAATTACAAAGCATTCAAACACAACAGCAATAAAGTATTAGGCGTGACATTAAAAGCAGACGCTTTGATGCTTCACCTGAGAATAAATCTTTAAGGCTTGTTACCAGCATTCAGACATCAATTCTGTTTGCTTCACAGCCAGACAGGACACGGTAAAAAAAAAAAAAAATAAAAAAAATAAAAATAGAGCCTAAGGGGAGCATAGACAAAGGAAAAAGTGCTGGACCCAAAATGGAGCCCTGAGGCACCCCACATGTCAGAGGTGCTGTTTTCGAGCTAAAAGGTCTCAGATTAACGGAAAACTACCTCTTGTGAAGGTAGGATTTAAACCACTGGAGAACAGCACCTCGGAGATCAACGCGGGACAACAAGATGCCGTGATCAACGGTGTCAAAAGCAGCCGACAGATCAAGTAAAACCAAAACTGCTGACTGGCCCGAATCAGCAATTAAAAGAAGGTCATTAAAAACTCTTAAATGAGCACTTTCAGTGCTATGACGGGGCTTAAAACCTGACTGAAATTTTTCAGAAATGTTGTTAAGGGACAAGCAGTCCTGGAGCTGAGAGTAAACAACTTTTTCAAGAACCTAGACAGAAAAGTCAGTTTTGAAACTGGCCTAAAATTAGAGAGAACAGTGGTCAAGATTTGGCTTTTTGAGAAGAGACTGAACAATGGCCTGTTTAAAACACTGGGGAACACGACCTGAAGAAAGGGAAGTATTACCGTAATTAACTTAAGGATGAAGGAACCAACACTGGCAAATGCTTTTTTTTTTTGCATAAAAGATGGAAGACAGTCCAAGGGGCAATAAGAAGATCTCAAGTGATGAACAATATCTGATAATTCCTCTGAAGAGACAAGTTCAAATTGGCACCAGGAGGAAAAGCACTGAGGAAAAGAACTAAGGTCAGGAACAGAAAAAAAATGAAATAGAGGACCTTATCTCCTGGACATTATTTAAGAAAAAAAGCCTGGAATTTGTCACAGAATTTTGTGAGTTACTGTTAAAAACTTTAAAAAGAACCTGGGGTCTATGGATGTTTGCGGATACCAGGTTACACATAAACTGAGATTTAGCTGATTTTACACAGTTTTGAAAAGCAAATAAACATTCCTGCAGCGACTGCAGAGACACATGCAAACTGTCCTTTTTCCACTTCCTTTCAGCGCGTCGACACTCACGTCTGAGTGCACGGGTGGCATCATTCAGCCATGGCTCAGATTTTGATTTAGAGCGTATTGCTTTAAGTGGAGGTACAGAGTTTAAAATGTCAGAACATGTCCTAATAAAACAGTCTGCCAGATCTTCGACACAATCCGACGAAGAATCAATTACTCCATAATTAATAAAAGCGGCAGAAAAATCTGACACAGCCGTATCATCCAGAATTCTTCTCCACACAGGAGCAGGGTTCTCCATCACAGGGCAGTGCAGCTCAAAAGTAAAAAAGAACGGGAAAGTGGTCAGAGATCCCAAGATCAGTTATATCAGCGATGTTGATGTCCAAACCATATGATAATACCAAGTCCAGGATGTGACCTTTCTCATGTGTTGGTGCAGTGACCCACTGAACCAGATTAAAAGACTGTAAAACATTTTAAAATTCCTTGACCAAGAGTTTTTTTGTCACAGCACAGATGAATATTAAAATCACCAACAATTAAAAATGAGTCAGATTGGAGAGCTACCCTGCCACAAAGTCAGAGAACTCTTTGATGAAGTTTCTGTTTATCTTTGGAGGCCGGTAGATGAGCGCACAGAGCACTGGAGGAGCCAGATGCAGCTCAAAAAGCTGGTATTCAAAAGCTGTAAAGTACTCCATCTGAGGCGTTATATTGCAGTGAAAATTATTATTATAAATAGTAACCAAACCTCCACCCCTACCAGAGGTCGGTGGGGTGTTAAAGAAGGAACATTTAGGAGGGACAAGTTCAGAGAGAGGCATAGACTCACCGCTCCGGATCCAGGACTCCGTCAAAAACATAAGATCAAGCTGATGGGTCTTAAAAAAGTCATTCAATAAAAACGTTTTGTTTACCAGCGATCTGGCCTTTAGTAGAGCCATCCGGATGGTAAATCCCGAGTACGAGGCAAGGGGCGAAGGTTGGAAAAATCCACGCTGCGTCTACTGTGACATGGCCGCTTGGAGCGATGAGTGACAACCAGCTGATCTGCCAGCTGGTAGTCGCCAGGCGTAACCGAGCGGATCCATCGAAAAGTAAAATCCAACGTGCCCAAAGTTCCATTGGTGGCATTGGTTCTTATGGGCCATGCCCATCTGTACTTGGTCGGCCCGGGCCAGGCCGCCCCGGCCGGCCCCGGCCCGGCCCGAGTGATTCCTCACTTTCCTCATGTCCCTGCTCTGGAATGCGGACGTGACTCTCAGTCACGTCCGCATGCGGGCGGTCCCCAGAAATCGGCGGGAGAAATTGGCGCTAAGATGTCAGTGATGTCATATTCCAGCGACCATTTGAGCCGCCCTGTGTTGATACCTGTGTAGTGTTGTAAACAATGGAGAACTTCGTGGTGTTATTTTTCATGGTTCTGTGCTTGTGGTTGGTTTTGGGGGCCAGACTCCGCGCTAGACAGGCCGAAAGGCGTCGGCTTCGCCAGCTGAGGAGGGATGAGAGGAGGATTAAATCTGCAAAGCGTCGCCGAGTCATACTGGAAGCCATTCTGAAGCAGTTCAACACATTGCTGCGATTACGACGACGCAGACGACGCATCCTGGTAATTGGTAAAAATTCTAATTCTGACATACGTGTTTAATACACTTCAAGTTAATAAAATACGTTTCATTTGTTTTAGATGGCTAGTTTGGAAGGCTCCAGCCGCAGATGCGCATTCTGATCACTCAACCGATCCTCTGACTGGTGGGATAATTACGTGCCTCGTTACACAGAAGCGCAGTGGTTGAAGCACTTCAGAATGTCTGAGGAGACGTTCATTTTCTTGTGCAACAAACTGCGGCCAGCATTGCAGCGAAAAGACACTTTCTTCCGTGGGTGTGTGCCTCTGAGGAAGATTGTGGCTATTGCTTTGTGGAAATTTGCTACAGGTTCAGATTACATACCCATCAGTGTTTTGTTTGGTGTTGGCATCTCAACTGTTGCCAAGTGTGTCAAGGACTTTTGTGCTGCTGCAGAAGCATTGCTGTTGCCAGAACTGATTCATTTACCCGATGAGGGTAAATTTCGAGAGATAGCATCCTATTTTGAGAGCAGGTGGGGGCTGCCACAGTGTGTGGGTGCTATTGATGGCTCACACATACCCATCATAGCACACAGAAACTTTCACACAGACTATTTCAACCAGAAAGGGTGGCACTCACTCATCTTGCAAGCTGTGGATGATGGAAAGGGACTGTTTTGGAACGTTTTTGCAGGGCTTCCATGGAGCATGCACGATGCGAGGGTACTGAGACTTTCCTCCATCTGGGATTTGGCAAGCCGTGGAAATCTCTTCCCTGACCATTCCATCCAAGTTGCTGACAATGATTTTGGATGCTGCATCCTGGATGACTCTGCTTACCCGCTGCAAGACTGGCTTCTGAAACCATATACAGACACTGGGCGACTGACAGAGCAGCAACTTCTGTTTAACAAGAAGTTCAGCCGGGCACGTGTGGTGGTTGAAAATGCCTTTGGTAGGCTGAAGGGAAGGTGGCGTGGCCTACTTAAAAGGAATGACTGTGATGTCAGTCTGGTGCGTTCCATGATTCTGACCTGCTGTGCCCTGCATAATCTGTGTGAGAGCCACGGGGAGCATTATGACAATGTGTGGACAACTGAGACAGAATGCCCTGAACCTGTGGCTGCACCCCCACCGCCACAAAACACAGATGTGGGAGGGAGAGCAAAGCGTGATGCTTTGCTGATGCACCTTGTGGGGCAGCAGTGATTGAATTACATCCGACTGAATATTTTGCTCAAATAAAGTTTTATCCACTCAGCAAATGTTTGACTTTTGAACTTTCTTTTATGCACCACCACCTAAAAATTGTAAATATGAGCAAATATATTTCATGAGTTTGTATTAAGTCAAGGGTGGACTGTACACATTTGAGCTTCTGATACTTCTAAACATGCCTGCTGACAAAAAGAATAAAAAAACCTATCTTTTAAATCCAAATAAATTATATGGACATCATGTCCAAATTAATGCAGATCAGCTAGATAAAGCTGACTTAAGCAATTGTTTTAATGCACATACAAGGCTTAGCCATATGTCTCAAGTCTAGTTATTAAGGCAAGTGCAAGTAAATATTTGGACTCTTGTTTACATTGATGCCTGACTGACAAAATTTCTTATTAGCCAAGTGTGGATTGCACATTTGAGCTTCTGATCCTTCTCTACATTCCTAACATATAACCTAATCTTGTCTACACTGACACCTACCTGGTATGTATTCCTATATAAATCTAAAAGTTGAATAAAGCAAATATCCAAGGCTAGTGTATGCTATTTTAGCACAAAGTGTTATATTGAAACTATAATTGGACCTTTCCACTTCACATTCTGTGAAAAGGTCACAATGATGGATTACACGTTGCATTGTCAAACACTTTATTGCACCTCTAAGAAAAAAATAAAAACATATTCAGGTCATTTAGTTTATTTTTCTACCGCAGACACCAAACTGCGCAGCACATCCAAAAAAGAGTTATTGAATTCCCGCTGTGCCATCCTCTCCTCTCGTCTCTCCTCCCTCTCCTCTCGTCTCTCTTCCCTGTCCAGGCGTCTGTCCTCCGCCTCTGACTCTATGTGCTGCTCCATTATACTGTTCATCCTCCTTGCTGTCTCCAGGAACCCTGCGTCACTCTCCACCAGCGTCTCCAACAATGGTGACACGCTGGTGCTCCCCCGCCTCCTTTTTCCTGAATAAACGCCAAAAAGATGTATATGTAATCACACGTGCTTGTCATATTTTGATGTTGTTGTTGCAAATGAACTCACCGTAGCATGGTCTGTTGTCCACCAATGGCGCTGAGACGCTCGGGCTGCAGCTACGGCCGCAGTCGGCAGATGAGGGCCCAGCGTTCATGTCCCCGGTGTCGGGCAAGCCCTGGCTCTCATCGGCGCATAGTTCCAGAGTTACCTCTTTTATAATAAGAAAACAATAAATAACTTAATATGCACAAACACAAATACTGACCGAAGACGTTAATGGGCAAGCTAGGCTGGTAGGCATGCCACAACTAGCCTGGAGTTAGCCTAGCCTTTTGTTCGCACATCAGCGCTACCCAAAGCTAGCACAGCATTTTGTCTGCATTATAGTACAGTGTAGCACAAACGGAGGTCATATTATTAATTATTATGATAAGTGCTCACTCACCGTTGTCCTGAGGTCCAGTGTAAACTGGAGTGGCTGTGTCCACGCCACTCTCCCGGCCATTACTCACTGGCCTCTCACCATAAATGGAGTCCATTTCAGCAAACCATTTCCAGTGCCGCCGGTCTGCCCCACTCCTGCTGTTGTGGTCCTTGACGGACCTGTACTCGGCTTTTTTTTTTTTTTTTTTTTCGCAGCACTGCTTAGAGGTGCATTCATAGCCGTGGGCGGACATTGCCTGTGCAAGCCCCTGAACAATCTTCTCATTCCGCACAAAACCATCAAGTTCGCGCTGGATTCTGTCGTCAGCAAGCAAAGAGAGGAAGATTTTAACCTCTTCGTTGCTCCAGGGGTTAGAAGATGAGGTCTGCAAGCAGGGAGAAGACATGATGTCGACGCTGGAGAACACAATCAAAAAATGGATGCTGAAGATTGAGTTTGGCACGATTCTGTGACATCATTACAAATAATGTAAACACCGCAAGGCCAATCAGAAGATTTGATTAAAGGGGAGGGTAACACATCACTTGACCAATCGGTGGAGAGTGGGCGTGTTGGGCCGGGTCGGCCTGAAGCAGACCCCCTCGAGAAGAGGGCTGAGAATGAGCCTTGGTTGGCCCGGAAAAATACCAGGCCACCCAGATATGGAAACAACCCATGCTACCCGGCCCGGGCCGACCCGGTACAGATGGGAATGGCCCATTAGTTTCCCCAGCAGGCCAGCACACTTTTCGCGTTTCCTAGGAGGCCTTTTCCACGGAGAACAAGGGATGAGACGTGATTGGTTAGGTGCGGCAGTGACAGGTGGAGGAGGAACGTTGGAAGGCTGTCCTCCCGCTGAATGAGTGTTCCAAAGTAGCTCGTAAGACGCCTTGATCTTGGAAAGTGACTGGCGATTGTAAACAATAAGACTTGAGACATCTCGAAACAGTGGAAATAATACACATAGAAATAAACAAAAGCGAAATGCTGAGAGGCGTGTCGCCGTGCACACCGCTGGCGCCGCCATCTTTTCACAGTAAAAGCAATATCAATTATGACAGCAATATCAGCTCAGAGTGTATGGTAGTTCACATTTTTTATGCAGCTATCTTTTTTAAACAAATTGTGTCAAATTTCTAATCATTTGGTGCTTTGTGGGAGCAGATTTCTGGAGATGTTCAGCACATGAACGGCAGTCAGTTCCCACGAAAGCTGTATGGAAATCAGAACACCTCCATACCGCATTCAATGCAAAAGAGGCTTAAGCCTATAGTAGCACAACTAAAGGGATGAGCCAGGATAACCCCAGTTAACCTTATAAGTTTTATCTCAAAGGAAAGTCTGAAGCATGGTATTAATGGTGGACAGGGTGTATGGCTTGTGGATGGAAACTGAAAGCTGGTCCGACAAAATCAAAGTCAAAGTCAAAGTCATTTATTGTCATATTCTCCACATGTGCAGGACATACAGAGAAATGAAATTCAGTTTCAGCACACACAATTCAAAGATCAGACATACGTGGGTAAGACACATAACAAGAATTGGTGACTGCGGTCATTCGCAACATGAGTCGCGCTACCTTAATAGTTAGATGAAAAGGGTGTTACATGAGGAAAGTTCAGGGAGGGGAAAAAAAAGGCATTAACAGGGTTACACCAGCAGGGTGTAGCACTCTAATGCAAAGAAAAACACCCGACATGGAAGCACAGACAGCACGTATACAACATCAGAGTCCGATGGGGAGGTGGGGGTGGGCGGGATCCTGAAGCCTCCAGTGGGAGCTGCCACTGCGGCGCATCGACCAGCTGCAGACCAACAGGTGGGAGGGAGAGATAAGGAACAGAGAGCACATTGAAGTTCCTGCAGAATCTGAAGGAAGAGGGTGAAGGTCGGGACACAGCATCTGTCGGCATTCCTCCTTTTTGTGGGGGTGTGTTGAGGCAGCCTTGAGAGGCTGCTATGGCGTCAGATAAGGATAAACATGACTTTGTTTAGGGCAGACATAGATAGTCTTACTCTCCGTCTTGTAGTCTCTAAGTGGTCATTCATTTCCACCAGTGAAGCCAATTTTACATTCCACATCCCCGCATCGTCCGGCGACCCTCTCCGAGATCAAATCCATCTTGCGCACTAACACAGGCAACGCCGCAAGGACATTGTCCAGCTTACGGTTCACCTCGAGTAACGTCCCAGTCTGTGAGGTCACCGCACGAGCGGCACATTCCGTGGGTACGGGTCGCACTCCAATCGCTCCCGTCTTCCCAAATTTCCAGAAAACCAGATATCCTCCCACTCCAATCAGAAGAAATCCAGTGATCATTAGGCCGAATATCCACAAATCTTCCACGTCCTCGATGGACAGCTGAGAGAGGCACACGATTCGCCAGACCTCCCAAGAATCGAGTGCATATCCCGATGCGAATGTCCCCTCGGGACAGGTGGGAGCCCCCTTCTCCGTTCTCATTGTAGAGAAAATTTTGTCAATCACGTTGAATGACCAATTAATTAAGTCCATATTTCCAAAAAAGAGTAGTGGTTTCAGGAGAAATGCAGAGAAGTGCTCTGTAGGCAGACAGGACAAGAGCCTTGGGGAAGCCGATAAGGGAGCTGAGAAAAAAGCGTCTGTACTCTCTGAAGGCTGCAGAAGACAAGAGACAAGAGAGTAGCCAGAGAATTGAGAGAGAATATTCCATTAGGAGTGTCTGTGATGGACTGTGTAATGATTTAAATTACATGTTATTTAATAAGCCATAAGGCGTAGGATTCCATAGGAAATATGAAATCAACCTTGTGGCTCTGTGAGGTTATTTTGAACCAGAAGATTGGAACTTTTTAATGCAGGGATTAGATGACAGCTTCGTATTCACTCAGAGACAACAGAAGAGAGTTGTGTTTAAAAGTTTAAAGATTTATTAAAAACAAATTAAACTAGACTGACTTTAAACACTAAATATGTGGTGTAACTAAGGAGGATGAGACGGTGAATGGGGTGAGGTGTAATGTTGCTCAGAACCAGCAAATCTGAAGAAGCGATTAGTTCTGATGGGAACTGAAGGTGATGTCTTCGCGTTAAGCTTTAGTTTGGAGATTCATAAACACATTCGACGCCATTTGTCGGTCTACAAACCCTGAGCGGAAGCCCCCGTCTAGCTCAGGAGGTGTACAGGTCCAGCTTGACCTTTCTGGAGCCGGAGGCTGTAGAAGCAGCCACGGCAGCCAACCAGACCAGTTTGTGAGATACTTCCGGGTCACGACGATTTTGTTGGCATCTAGCAAGACCCAAAACTGGGTCGTGAGAGTTCAGCTTTTATTCTGAAAGCAACTGTTGCAGCAGTTGGAACAGCAACAGATTTTATCCAGCTTGCAGTTGGTTTTTTGGCTGAAGAGGAAAGTTACGGATTGGCCACTCATAACAACTTCTCTAGAACGCTTTGAACTGGCGTTAAAGATGACGTGGCGTAGTTTTATACTTCGGATGTTTTGGTTTATGGTCGAATGAAAAGTTGACAAACTTACCAAACACCACCAAAACCACACCTCCGTCAGATCTGGCAGATTCTGATTGGATCAGTAAAAGCAATGTGTCATGTCTTCTATCGCTACGTGAGATCAGTCCTAGTGGAACATTTAAAGTCATATTACTTGTTATATTCTATAGGATTATAATAAAGTAATTAATATTTTGATTTCACAGATTAGTCACATCTTATTTATTGACTAACACTTTGCGTGATTAGCTTATTAACCCTTTGATGCATGAATTATGAAATCTTCAACCATGATTTTTTAACAATTTTTTTCATTCATCTTTAGGTGTGAATGAAACCAATTTCAACAAAAATTTTTTGTAAAATTTTATAATTTACAAATAATTTATTACATGTCCACCTCACAGTGGACAGCGTGCATTCTGAGCATGAAATATGTTGGCTTGGCTTACTGAAGTCCAAATGGAGGGGCTCACAAACAATAAAGTCTTCAACAGCTGTGCTTAATAGCAAAAACAAATAAATAACAATTTTGAGTACCTGTCCACTGTAGTGACCATTATGCATCAAAGGGTTAAAATAGAGTTCTTTGATTAATTAAAAGAAAAGAGTCCATTCTTCGTTCTTCTGTTGAGCTGAAAAGAATCAGTTTAGAAGCAAATGCATGAGACCTTGAGACCATTTCTCATGCAGACTAGTCCTGTGTCAGGGGAGAGGGGGAAACAGTCATTTCATTCTGTTACAACTGTAAGTGTCCAGGGTGTTCTCTGCCTCTCGTCATGACTGCTGGAGTTAGGCACCAGCTCTATATGACTGGTGAGAAAAGGCAGTTCTGAAAATGAGTGAGCCTGGATTTAAACATCAACATCATGATGAGTGAAGGAATCAGATTAATCCATCCGTCCACAAAAAATAATATTTTCCAATTAGCTGAACATCACTAAGAGTGTCAGGTAAAAAACAACTCTGCTTCCATAAATACAACCTGTTATTCACCCGTCAGTAGTTTGACTGTTTTGGCAAATCAAATGTCTTCCTAGTGATCTTCATCCTTATCAGTGAAATTAGTGTGACCTCTGTCTCAGTATACTATAAATCTGTAGATATGAGAACCTCTTGAGTTTCGCTGTAGTTAAGTGCGCTAGGCAAGTGGCTGTTTGGGGGAAGTCCCCTCGGTTTCTTCAGTGTCTGTAGAAGTTGATAAGTACTCTGCAACTGCACTTATCTGCATGTGGGTGGGTTGAAAATGCACATTCAGCAAACAGATGAGATAAATAAAGACTACAACACACCTACAGCAGAGAAGGTTTATGCTGTTCCATTCAATTAGATATGAAGCGTCTGTAATGTGAGGCCTTTTACGGTTTGGTTGCATCGGAAGTACCCTGCTTGTGCGTGCGTTTGCACACACACACACACACACACACACACACACACACACACACACACACACACACACACACACACACACACACACACACACACACACACACACACACACACACACACACACACACACAGGTGTATCAAGCAAGCATGGCTTATTTGAGCATTTAGCAACTCCAGCACCTCTCCTTACAAAAAGAAACTAACTGTGTAATAAAGCACATATGGATGCAGCTTGTCAGCTGCCAGTCATCTGCACCAGAAAGCAGCTTGCATCTAGTCCAGTTCAAGAACTAGGCAGCAGTGGCAGCTGGCCAGTAGAGGGCGATAGGGCGCCGCCCTCCCAGTTTCCCCACTGTTTTTAATTTTTATTTAAAAAAATAAATAAATAAAATTAACAATAATCACATATTCTAAGTTAATTGTGTGTTTTGTAACAAAAATAAATCATACATATATATATCTATGTTGGTCTCTGCCGGTCTCTGCCGAGCGGTGGAGGCTGTGTGCTGTTTTTCAATCGCCCAAACAGGACGAGACCAGCTGTCCAATTGCTGACAAGAATATCAAACGGTAGGAATGGGAATGTATCCAATCAGCGTCAACGTTGTTTCAGAACGTTTCAGAAGCATGATGGGCGATAGAGCTACCGCCAAGGCTTTCGTTGGTGTTCGGTAGAACTCGGAGAGTCTCGACTCCAGCACGTTTTTGGTCGTGACTCGTGACGCACATGGAGCAGACGCAGACATGGACGCCAGCGAGCCTACAACCAGGATACCGGATCTCAGCAGCCACTGAATTCAGTTCGGTCTCTTCTCCAGTATCCGTTCGAGAGGAGAACTATGGTGGAAAAACTTAATGTCAAAGAGCTTGGACCAGATCAGCCCGACGGAAAGATAAGCCAGCAGGACAAGGAGAGAGGTAAACTGTACACACGACGCTTCTCCCAAAATTGGTATACCAGGAAGCGGTGGCTAGCTGGATGCAATCACGCTAATGCGTTATTTTGCTTTCTGTGTTTGTTATTCAAAACGGCTGGGATCCACAGAAGGTGGATGTGGAACTTGTGTCTCATTGGGGACTCCATTCATTTTCTGACTGAGGAATGCAGCGCATCAGTGCAGCAGCCAACAAAGAAACGGAGGACATTTGGACAGGGAGAACAGCAGCTGGGTTCAGAGGTAAGCTGTACATTACATTTCTGTGAACAAGACAATCAGAATCAGAAATCCTTGGTTGTCCCACAAACCGGGACATTTGTTTAATAACATGTTTAATGTGCAATAACTGTAAAAACTAATTTCAACACACATACCTATTATACATATTTAATCACGTAAATGTGTATTTCAAGTAATTTTGTACATACATCAATCTGATTCCATTTTACTTGTTACACTTCTGCTGCAGCAAACAAATTTCCCAGCTTTTGGGACAATAAAACATTTCTGATTCTCAATGAGATGTTTTTACATTTGAAGTAAAAACATCTCATTGAGAACCAGAAATGTTTTATTGTCCCCAAAAGTGGGAAATATGACATTTGTAAGAGGATACTGATGACATTATTTCCTATGAAAGTGTTTCCACTTTCCATAAGTCCTAACAGTGTAAATTTCTGGAATTTTGTCTAAGTGGTGTTTACTACCATTACTGTAACAGTGACCTGCTCATAATTTTTCGTGTTCACTCAAATGTTGAAATTAAACAAAATGTTTTTGTTACTTGCCTCTTGCATTGCCTGTTTACCATTTATGGTCGTGTTATTTTATGTGCAATTTAATGCAGTATTTTTCAACCTTGGTCCACAAGGCAGCGTTCCAATAGTCAGACACACCTGGATTAATCAGTTTGTCCAATGATGTAAGACAGGAAATAAAAGAGCTGTGCTTAACTCAGGAAATAGTGAAGTTGTGCACAAAGCTCAGAAAGCACAAGTTTGTTTAAAAAAAAAATAGCACAGCCCCACCAAAAATATTTTTCACCAGCCGCCACTGCTAGGCAGGGTAATAAAACACTGACCTAAATGTCTGGCCCTCGTTGTCTCCAAGAGATGGACTGAGCTCAAACAACCCAATTGCTTGGTTTAACCCCCAGAAACCCAAATTTAGAAAACAACTGCAAAATCTTTTTTTAACCTTTCACATGTTGTTCTAGGAGGCCAGATAAACGGGCCTATTTACACATTTTAACAGCCAATAGTGTTGCAGAACTGTTACAGGATTTATTTGTAATTTCTGTTTCCTTTGTGGTGGGATATGAGAAGATGCTAGTAGCTGTTGGGATTCTGAGGATCCACTGAAAACTAATGATTTTTTCTGCTAGATCTGACTGCAAACACTTCAGATAACCGTATCAAGGAAATTGATAAAACAAGTGCCAAATTATAATTCACTTTGAATCAAGAGGGCTGAATAATTATAGTGTCATATGGAATATTATGGTCATTAGTCATGGATCAGAAAAACAAGTAGGTAATTCTGAGAGAAAAGGTTGCCATGCCTCCCAGACAGAAAATAATTAGCTTTGGAGCTCCAGCTAGGGATATGATTGACCTTGAGTTTTCAGCTACAATATCAGTAATAAGATTTAACCATTCCACACATCAGCCTTAATTTGGTTAGCTGCTAATTTAAAGATTTAGCAGACAGTGAAAACCTGCAGGAGCCACCTGTTTGAGAGCAGAACACCAACAGGCGCCGTTTTTCTCAGCTTTTGCTGCCTTCAATTGTCTGCAGTTGCTGCACGACAGCTTGAATGCAGAACTTCAACAATAATATAATAGGGTTGCATTTGCCGCTGTAGAGTGTGTGAAGAAGTTCAGCATGCAGCTGCAGGGTAACTGCCTCCACTGAAAGAGAGAGAGGGAAACACTCTCATACTGTATGCAAGAGGGAACATTCACCTTTTCTATAAAATGGGCCGTGTCTGTCACTTACTGGGGTTTATGTGAAGTGCTTCATTTTCCTCTAATTTATTTTAATTTTTGAAAAGAAATATCTATTGGGAATCAGATTCAGTGTATCATTATTTTTGGCAGCCACCCTTTACTTCATGTCTGACCAACTGACTCTGTAGCCTGTCCACAGATCACCACTGCAAACATCATGTAGAAAACTTTTCTGCTCACATTCAGGGGATGTTTTCCCTCTCAACGCATTTAGACATGATTTTTGATCATTCAGAGAGGAGACTATGCAGAGGCATGCATTTTATTTATTTGCATTCTTAAATGGAAGTGTGTCAAATGAAGGAGTCTGGTATTCCCTCATGGATCTAAATTCCAAGTTGATCAGGATGTGCAAAGAAAATGCGCTTGGAGTCACGCATACATACAGTTTTAAATATCTGGGTTTGTTTTTCTGCACTGTTTTCTCAGTTTGAGCATATACCATGTTTCAGTGAGAAGATTTGCCACAGTCCAGCAACTATGCATACACACAATCACTTACAACAATTACAAATTACCATTCCATGTAACGTGTCTGTTTTTGGACAGCACTACGGGGAGAACATACCAGAAGCACTGACCACTGCTCTACCATGCAGCAATACATAGGTTTCTTCAAAACAAATAAAATGTTGTGTTCAAGGGGACCAGACAGTATTGAGGACTAGAGATCATAGAAACACAAACCTAAAAAACAAACTTTTAGATTTTCATGAGCAGGAGTTTCCAGGTAACCATCTGCACGGGCTTCTGCAGGTTACACCCTCACATTTATTTATTTCTAGAAATGATTTATTGGTTAAACGAAAATCATGTTGATGCACCAGGTAAGATAGAGTAGTGTGTAAAGCTATAGGAGGGTAGAGACGACTTGACGAATGCTAGAAAGAAGGTGGGTGCATGGGGGTGTTCTCTAATCCCTCAAACACTGAGGCCGATTTAAAATGGGTATCCCCTGCTGGTGACTGTGAATATAGAGGTGCATACTTTGCAGACAGCTGAATGTGCAGGAAACCATAGAGGAAGAAAGAGCAAAGAGAAACAATCAAAGGAAAAGGGGTGGGTTAGAAAGGAGGGGGAAGGAGGAGACAGAAGGAGGGAGGGACGACGAGGGCCAGCATGTTCTTGAACTTGACCGATAGGATCTGTAATTTCCTCCTCTACCATTCCTCCATCCATATGCATCAGCCAAGTCATCTCAAACAAAACCAACAAGTTCTGTTCACATCAGATTGGGTCCAGAGTCAGAACTGTTTTAGTAAAATCAGACTCAGTAAATATACAGAAGCAACTGTTTAAATGTTGTCCGAGCTAAAAGAACCTTAAAAATCTCTACTTGACCAGAAAAACGTCAACTGAACTATTTTTCAAATAAATAATGAAACAATTAATTATAAAGGATTTCACCCATTTGATGCTCATTAAAGATTTTAAAAGACAAACAAAGTAAAAGTGACAAAACCAGGAGAAACCAGATTATTGTCATCATTCTGCTGGGGAGCTGGTGGCCTAAACTGGGTTGGCTGATTTCATTTCTTGAAAAGAATGAACAAATGAAAGGAACAGCTCTCCTTTTTGATCTGAGCAAACATTTTAGGACACACACACACACACACACACACACAAAAGAATACAGTACTGCTGTTTGAACTCATTACGTTCTGTTGCTTCATCCTGCATGATTTAGCGCTGGCCTTGTGAAAGCCATATCAGTCGTGCCCCTCTGCATGCTGCAGAGATCCAATGTCCCCTGCAGCCATGAGCAGCTAATGTATGGTGGTGTAGTTTCAGTTCCACCAGATCCTCTCTCCAGACAATACTGCTTCGCTTGGCTTGCGTATTGTTCGGCCTGTGGGAACCAGCTTCCTATATTAAGAAACTGAGAGTGCAAACCTCCTGCTTGCTCTTCCACTTTCCACAGACATAATAGCATTCTTAGAGTGGGAGAGCAATGTGAGAGAAAGTTGCACACTCTTCACACTTCAGTGGTCCTCACCCTTTTCCCCTCCCAGCTCCTCCTCCCCCCTCTGTGCCTCCTTCTTCTTTCTCTCTCTACCTTTTTTTCCTTCCCCTCCAGCGCACACACTTTTCCTTTTAGAGGATTCTTTTGAAAAGGGACAAGAGGAATGGGTGAGATCAAAGGAGGCCAGCTGCCACACACAGAAATCTCAGAACAACACACACGTTCACACACAGACCTGTGATTAGTGTCCTCATCTGAGGTTTATGTCTCCTATTAAAATAAATTACTGTCCTCGTGCTATCCCCTAAACCGGACAGGTGTAATGAAAAGTTATCAGCTGGTGTTTTAAAAATACAGCAGTTCTATCTCGAAACAGAAATAAGGCAAGTGTTTAGTCACACTTTACATGTGCGAGCACACACACACACACACACACACACACACACACACACACACACACACACACACACACACACACACACACACACACACACACACACACACACACACACACACACTCACTAATCTTGTATTTGTGTCCATATTAGGACATTGTATTGACTTCCATTCATTTTAGTAACTGCATTTACGCCTAACCCAGACCCTTACCCTAATCCTATCCAGTATATTCCTAAACTTAACTGTAACAAAAACTCTATTCACATCTTACGTGTAAACCTCACCCCTAAGTCTAAAACAGGGAGTCCACCGTGTTAGGACCATCGGTCCTCAGAAGATTGGTGAATATGCCATTTCTGGTCCTAAGTAGTACAAGTACACACACACACACACACACACACACACACACACACACACACACACACACACACACACACACACACACACACACACACACACACACACACACACACACACATGCACCTTTGTTGAATTCAGCTTTTTTATTCATTCAGTGCAGTTTTAAATGTATGTTTAGAGTTTTGTCAATTCTTTGGATATTTCTAAGTTCAAAATGGATTTTAATTAAACACAATAATGTTTAAAGTCAGAGTGGCGACAAAGAAATCTTCACATAAAACCTTTTTAACTTCCTTTGTCTATGCAGCTCTGTAACTCGTTCTAACTTCATTTACTAAACCATCTCAACCAGAGTAAAACTGTTTTTATTCTGAGATGGTCATTGCTAGTTTAGTTAGATCCTTTAACAGACAGCAGCATTTGGGATGTCATCAGTAGAGTAAAACATGATCATGAACATGAGTAAATAATTCATATATTTCAGTTAAACCACATGATGGCCATTTATATGACCTGCTGAAGCATGTCACACACTCAGGATCACCAAGGTAACACGATGTGTCCTCTAGAATAACCAAAGCTGAATCAGGTCGTCTGAACAACAGACCCTTTAAAATGTTGGTATTTACTGCAGGACTGTTCATTTGCATCTGTTTAATATCAGTAATTCATCATTAGAGGTCAAGCTGGGATTAAAATCTTTACTTGAAGACATAATAAGAAATTAAGATTTATTAACGATAAAATATCAGCATAAATAAATAACTCTAGAACGTGGCTGAACAGTTACAGGTCACACTGCTGCCTTTGCATTCATGTCCATCTTCCTGTTTTCAGAGGAACTCATCATGATTTGTGAGGAGCAAGTTGGTGGAAGCTGCAGGTGAGGTCAGGGATGGAGTAAAAGCTGGTGGTGGACTGGTGGGGTGATGGGGAGGCTATAAAATAAAATTCACATTAAAGTGATCAGGAATTTATTTATCGCGTACCAAACTAATGATAGCACTGTAACAACTTTCTCTGAGGTTTCCTGCAGATGTCACGATTCTGTATGAATGTAAGAACTTTTATAGGATCACTGATGTTAAAATTAAAGGTAAGGGACGTAAAAACCCTCCAAACACACCACTCCTCTGTACTGGTGCTGGAGAGTTGGTGGGTGTGAGCTTATTGTGATGCTAGATGCTGTTTTTCTTTGTTTTTGTCTCTTTTATTTCCAACGTGCCCATAATTAGACAGCATATAGATCTGTTTAGCTGTAATTCCTAATCTCAGCCTGATGAATCTGCTGCTGATTTTATTTTACACATCAAAATATGAAGACTGCAGCTTGCTTCTCTCTCGAGAACATCCACAATATCTGGGAGATCCATGAAAGTAGCAGCAGACACCTGGTTAAGTGTTGCAATCTACTTTGGTGGGTTCTGGTGTCAGAAAGAGGGATCCTCATGTCCTGAAGACGTCTGGAGCCTGTTGAGCTCTCTGAAGCAGAAATTCTTTTATGGGGTCTCGTGAGACTAAAACATGTTGATCCCTGACTGAAAATGTTTGTGCAGGTTAAACTTTATCACGCTGTTTTCTGTTATTATGCCAAATGGCTTTTAATAAATAAATATACGAAAAATGTTTGATTATTTGGTTTTGCACAACTGACTCAGACCTTAGGTGTCACCTAATAAGTTTTTACCCACAAATAGCTTCATTTGTGTTTGTTTATTTATTTGTTTTGTCCAAAGAGACGTACAATTCTTTTTACCTATAAGGCATGTAATTAATATTTTTATCAATTATTGTATTTATTATTTTATACTAGTTGTTAGGCTGGAAGCACAATCAGCAGGGCTATAGAGACATCTACAGCTACATAGTTGCCTCCAGTTCGTTAAAAACTTGTTTTAAATCAATTTAGATCATCTTCTTCTCCATCTGACACTAGGCAGAGAGAACAGGCAGACTGAAGATTATAGGACTAAATTCTGGAAACAGTAATATCTCATGCTTTGTTAAAGGAAGTGGATTTGAAGGTAAGCAGGACCAAAGCTCTGAACCTCTGAGATCTTTAAGTCAGGACAAAAATTATAGCATCCTAATGCCAGCATGCAGAGAGCAGAAAACTCTCAAATTGGTTTTTACACTTCTTTGGTTTTATTTATGGAGAAAAGCCCATTATAAGCCACATGCTTGCAATGATGAGTGTATTATATCAACACTTATTTTTTATACAGTTAAACTTATTTTTGCTAAAGATGAAATGTTTTCCATGTTGTGTTACAGTCAAGGCCGGATTAACCATATGGGCAACTGGGCAATTGCCCAGGGCCCACAAACTCTAAAGGGCCCAGGGCAGCAAGGGCACGAGCAAATTACTGTATCTGTAATCTCCCGCTTTATATTAAACTAGTGTGACCGTACGTCCTGTTTTCCCTGGACATGTCCGCTTTTCACTCTGTCCGGGATGTCCGGGTTCTTCTTGTATTGATGAAAATGTCCGGATTTTCATCCAGGAGCAGGAATGGGGGAGCTGTATATCCTACACATCCAGGGGAGCCGGAAAAAAGTTTTCTACCTATATTACTATATTAACATTTATGGACTCTTTTCAGCAGAGAGCGGCAGAGCAATGATCGGTGCGCAGCGCTCCAGGCTGCTGCGTCCAGCGCACGGTTCATTCTCAAAGTGGTGCAACCAAAAAACTATAATTAACACACGATCGTTCATGTCCGCACATGTTCTCTACTTTCTGTCTTATTTGTGCCTGAAGCGCTCTGCGGAGCTCATCACCTGTGCTGCGGTGATTTCACCTCACTGACGCATCGAAACGCGCTCTCCACTTTACGGTCAGGAGATCCCTTTGATCTGCTCAAAAGTAACTGATGAGGTGAAAAAGTAAGAATCCAGGCAGCAGTTTTTCTGGAGAGTTTAGAGGAGATGCAGGAAGATGAGAGACAGCAGGACAGGAAAATATAGTTAAATAAAAACAAGAAAACAAAATGTAACCGGATTACAGGATACAATAAGATAATTAAAAGAAAAAATAAACAAATGGGCCAATAATTAGGTTCGGGGAGAATTGGAGGTTGTTTAAGAATGACTGGAGTCACGGGTATAGCATGAAACGGTTTATATACTAAATTTTAATAATAATGGGAAATATAACACATAAAGATAACACACAAAAACAGATGAAAACAATCGACAATAGTAAAATGCTCGGTATGAGATTTGATCATATGAGTCACAAGTCAGCCGGCGTCAAGTCAAATCCCCACGCTTGGGGTGAAAGTCAGAGTCCGGTGGTGCGATTTTTTCCTACCGCACCGTTGAGATTGTTCACAGAAGAGAGCAGTCTGCTCTTCAGTTACTTGAGATGTCCTGGTTCGTTCAGTGGTTAAGGCTCGCCATCTCCCTCGTCAGGAAGAAATCCAGTTCTCGTTCCAAGTGAGTGATCATAGGAGTCGGGATCAAACCCAAGGAAAAAAAAAACCCAGCCTGTAAACAACAGGACTGTTAGCAAGTTGGCATCGACCCTTCTCGTCACATCACAGCATAAAGTCTTACAGACTTAAACAAATGCTTCACTCTATTGGCATAGCCAATCATGTTTGGGTTCACAGTTCAACTAACATAACATCAATTTGATTGTCTATTAAAATAATTCTCAGTAGCTCTGGAAATATAATTACATATGACAACAATTGTTCAGCTCAATAGGCTCAGTTAGATTCTATTACTCTACACTATTCAACAAGAAATACATTCATGACAACAAGGATACATTTAGTTGTGTTTCTATACAGCATTGTGACACCTTGTATATCTGTAACACAATAAATAAATAAATAAATAAATAAATAAATAAATAAAATGTTCTATAACAAAATTCAACAAAATATAAATTCTGGTCCTTTGGTCCACCTTTGTAAAATAATTCCTCCCTAATCAGTTAGCTTTTATTTATTTTTATTTATCTATTTTTTTTATTATTAAATGTTTGGTTAAGGGACGCATTGCTAATTCTATGGCGTTAGCTATAACGCCCCTGAGGACCTTGTACATCTAGGCCGTACCACCATTAACTGGCGGTTTGAGCCGTTAACTCCTGGGAATCCCATATGCCCTACCGCCGTTAACTGGCGGTTTGAGCCGTTAACTCCTATATGCCCTACCACCGTTAACTGGTAGTTTGAGATGTTAACTCCTGGGATCTAACGTCTAGCAGCCCACTGCTGTCACCTCGGTTGCTGTAATTAGCTTTTTGAATTTAATAATTTACTGAATTTAATCTCATTCACTCACCAACGCGCTCCAACGGTTCCCTCCTACAGAGGATTGGTTCACTCTGTCGTCTCCACACAAATCTATAAGAATGGAATTAATTTGATAAGCTATTTAAGTTTCCTTTTTTTTTTTAAGTTGCATCGTTAGCTTTTTCTCTTCTTTTTTCTTTACTCACCGCGTTGGTTCCAAGTTCCTAGCTCTTATTAGAAGGAGTCAAGTCCGCCTCTCCCTCTATCTATGCGGCACCCAAATCAGGGTTCTTCACGGCCTCGACCGTTGTTTTTTTTTCTCTCTCTCTCTCTCTCTAACCGCTCAGTCTTTGCTTTCTGTATCTGCGTGCTGCACAGCCGTTTGTCTCTCCTCTCGCTCAGCTGCGTCGCACGGTTTTATTTCGCGGAGGCGGGACTTATTTCTCTCAGCCAATGAAATTTCAGATTCCCACCTGGACCAATAGTATACAGCTTTCCTCTTCTGTTTCTGTTAGTGATGTTCAAGATTCTTGTTTTAACCGATGTTTAATATTAAACTCGTTATTTTAGTTATTCACCCTTCCAATAATTCATTATGAAATTATCTATTAGTTAATTAGATATCTATTAATTAGTATTGTTAATTTCCTTAATTTATATTTTATATTTTATCTAAATTGAGGATGGATCATATTAGTAAGCCAATTAGTTAATACCTCATTAAGGTTCTAGCTTCTGGGTTACATCCTCCCCCATTAAATATCATGCACGTCCCTGTGCATTGTTTCTACGGGGTACACAACTTCTTGAGTAAGAGAGTCAATAAAAGCTTTATTAAGTCCTTGGAAAAGGGACCTAACTACGGTCACTAGTGGATTGCCCAATTGAGAGTAAGTTAGTCTTTGAGGAGGCTGACTACTTCGTTCAGATCTCCTGACATACATCTCTGGTTGCACAGTATCATGCTCATCCGTTTCGGTTTGATTCTCAACTGAGACAGGACGAAGTGAGCTCTCTGTTTCCGACAGAGCTGATGAGCTATTCTCTAAGACTTTGGTCTTTTCAGATGTATGTGTCTGATCGTGTATGATGGGTTCAAAACTTACATCACGTTGCTGCGACTTTAGGACACCATCCAATTGAGGTAGGTTTGTGTTAGTTTCATCCCCCGTTTCTACGTCAGGTAAGTATACTTCGTTTTTTTTCGTTTTTTCAGGTAAGAATGTCGCAGTTTCACTCATTCTGTCAGGTAAGAATGTTTCGGTGTTGATGCCTTTGTCAAGTAAGGACAATTCAGCATTTTCATTACCAGCTAAGGTTGGTTCCTTGCGATCCCCTGTGTGTAAGGATAGTGTGTTTTGTTGTTGAATATTATTTACCGGTCCTGAATCTGCTATGAGTTCCCTATTTGGCAAGGTGACCGCTATTTGATAGGATGGTCGGGTTAGCACTTGTGGAAGATCAGAGTAATAAAACTCATCTACCTCTTCGTCAAGTGGCTCATCTGGGTCAGGTTCTAAGGCTGAACTCTGTCTTGTATGAGGTCTGCTAGGTTTCGTAACGCGTTCTGTTTCATTTTCTAATGAAGAGAGAAAACCACAAGGCAGTAAAAGATCTCTGTGGAGTGTTCTGTTGGGTCCTTCTCCGTTCTCTGGTTTTACAGTGTATACTGGCAAGTTTTCCATCTGTTTGAGAACTATATACACTGTTTGCTCCCATTTGTCTGCTAATTTATGCTTTTCTCTTAAGCGAAGATTTCGGACTAAAACACGATCTCCCACACCTAGTGTGGACTCACGAATGTTTCTGTCGAACCGTTCTTTGTTCTTCCTCGCTGTTTTTTGAGAGTTTTTTATGACAATGTCATAACTCTGTTCCAGATGACTCTTCAGTTCTTTAACATACTGAGAATGAGTTATAGAGGGCTTGTTCAAATGCGGTAACCCAAAGGCAATATCTATAGGCAACCGAGGCTGCCTACCGAACATTAGCTCGTAGGGAGAGTATCCCGTCACGTCATTTTTTGTACAATTGTACGAGTGAGTAAGTGGTTTTACAAAATCGCGCCAGTGATGTTTCTCAGTGGCTTGTAAAGTTCCCAACATGCTGAGTAATGTACGATTGTACCGTTCAACGGGGTTGCCACGAGGGTGATAAGGGCTCGTTCTGACTTTACGGATACCAAGTAAAGAACAAAGTTCCTTGATTGTACGTGATTCGAAATCCCGTCCCTGATCACTATGAAGACGCTCAGGAAACCCGTAGTGGACTAAAAAATGTTCCCACAGGTTCTTCGCGACGGTGGTGGCTTTCTGATCTTTGGTTGGGATGGACACTGCATACTTTGTAAAATGGTCTGTAATCACTAAGACATCTTTAGTGTTCTTACTGTCTGGTTCTATGGAGAGAAAATCCATGCAAACTAACTCCATAGGTCTGGTGGTGGTAATACTCACCATTGGAGCAGCTTTGTCAGGGAGGGCCTTCCGACGGATACATCTTTCGCAAGTTTTAACTTTGATTTCGATATCACTAGCCATTCTTGGCCAGTAAAAACGGGACCGAATGAGATCTGTCGTACGTTCAACCCCAAGATGCCCCATATCATCATGTAGGCTTTGCATGACTGTTGAACGTAATGAATCAGGCAAGACTAACTGCAATGATGTCTCTGGTCCTAATTGGCGTCTCCGGTACAGTAAATCATTTTGAAACTCAAACCGTTTCCACTCTCTCAAAAGGTTAAGAACCACCGGGGGTTCTGCAATAGTATCAGTTGGCGGTTTATTGTCAGTCATAAGCAGCTGAATGACTCGGCCAATGGTTGGATCTTTCCTCTGCAAGGAGACAAGGTCAGCATGGTTATACTTGGGCACAGCAAAGAAACTGTCACTATTGTCTTCCAACTGGAATAGGTCTGGAATGGCCGCTGCAGACATGGCAAGTGACTGAACTAAACCACAAGGAGAATCAGTCTCATCCAAGACCATGTGCTTTTGGCATGTTGCCTTCACTGCTTCGGCTTGAAGTTGAAGCTCGACTTCTTTGACAGAGGATAAAAGATGAGATCGGAACTCATCTAGTCGTTGGCATTCCTCAGTGAATTTTGAGTTGTCTTCAGGTTTATCATGCAGCCTCCTAGACAGGCCATCCGCGTCAACGTTCTGTGTACCTGCACGGTATCTGATGTCAAAATTATAGGTGGACAACGCAGCTAGCCAACGATAGCTCGTTGCATCGAGTTTTGCCGTTGTTAAGAGGTAAGTTAACGGATTATTATCAGTAATGACAGTGAATGTGTTCCCATACAAATAGTCATGAAACTTATCTGTTATGGCCCACTTTAAGGCTAGAAACTCCAACTTGTGCGCAGGGTACCTAGTTTCACTAGAGCTTAAACCGCGACTTGCATAAGCGATTACCTGTGTGACACCGTTTTGCACTTGGTATAGCGCTGCACCGAGTCCGGTCGTACTAGCATCTGTGTGTACTAGATATGGGAGTTTTGCGTCAGCGTAGCCAAGAACTGGCGAAGTGGTAAGTTTTTCAATAATAGTTTGAAAGGACTTCTCACAGTCTTGGCTCCAACGATTCCCAAAGGGTTCTTTGGGGTTCAAGTACTTTGATCTACATGGTGGTGTTTTAAAGTTTTTCCGTTTGGGTGGATAACCAGCCGTGAGAGATGTTAGTGGCTTGACAATATTTGAGTAATCTTTAACGAAGCGTCGGTAATAACCGGTAAATCCTAAGAAAGATTGGAGTTCCTTCAAAGTCTGAGGCTTCGGCCATGTTTTGAGTGCTTCCACCTTATCTGGATCGGTTTTTATGCCATCTCGAGATACTATATGTCCAAGATAACGCACAGATGTCTGGAAAAAACGACACTTATCTGGTGATAGCTTGAGTCCGTATTCTCTAAGCCGTTCAAGAACGTGAGAAAGTCTGGTTTCGTGTTCTTCCAAGGAGTTGGAAAAGACGATCAAGTCGTCTAGGAAAACTAACACTTCCTTCAGATTAATGTCCTTCATACACTTTTCCATAACCCGTTGGAAAGTGCTTGGAGCATTTGTTATTCCTTGTGGCATACGGTTAAATTCATAAAACCCAAACGGGCAAACAAAAGCAGTTTTAGGTTTATCCTTTTCACACATCTCTATTTGATAGTAACCTGACTTGAGGTCCATCACAGAAAACCACTGTGATCCAGCGAGAGCAGAAAAGGACTCCTCCAAGTTAGGCAGGGCATATGCGTCGCGAATGGTTTGCAGATTAAGCTTTCTATAGTCTATACATAGACGTACCTCACCATTCTTTTTCCGAACTACCACTATTGGTGAGGCAAATGGAGACTCCGACTCTCTTATTATACCGGTTTCCAAGAGGGCTTCCAAATGTTTTCTCACGGCTTCATAATCATGTGGATGGATCGGCCGAGATTTCTGTTTGAATGGGGTCTCGTCTTTTAAGTTGATGTGATGTCTTATCTGTTGTGTATGACCAAAATCAAGATCGTGGTGCGAAAACACATCGGAGTAAGTGTTAAGTTTGTTGGTGATCCTCCCTTTCCATTCTTCGGACAAGGGCGAAGTACCGAAGTCAAAACTGAGAGGAGGGTTTGAAGGTGAAGTCTGTTGCTGCGAACTACACGCCGCAAGTACTTTCTGATCACTTTTGTCAGGTTCTGGATATGGCATAACACGATCGGCTTTAACTAACTCAGCAATCACACAGTTAGTGGGTAATGTGATGTCATGGTTAGTTTCGTTTCTTAGTACAACAGGTACTTTGTATGGACCATGTGAAGGTAAGGAAATGAGGCAACAGTCTACAATTATACCCCCTGGTAGAGAACCATTGGTGGGTTGTTCAATGAGTGCATAAGGCTCATGCTTGTTTTGGCTGGGTTGCATAAACCCTTCTAGTAACAGTTTTTTATTTGCAGGGAGAACTTCTTGGGTTCTCCCTCGAAGCTTCACCACACCAACTCGTCCATCTTTGCTTTGTTTTTTTCTGACTGCTAAGGCTTTTAGCACGTGTTGGTACCCATAAGAGAGTGCCTTGGAATCAGGTAAGTTATTGGCAGACAATTGCTCATACAAAGGATCGAGTGTGTTTGTGCCAATGAGTAGTGGTGTATCAGAGTTTGAGCTTATATCCGGAACCACTAACGCAAGGGTAGGTAACTCAAGTCCAGACTGATCGAGCTCTTTTGGAAATGTGACACTTATCTCTATGTATCCTAAATAAGGAACTGCTTGACCGTTTGCGCCCTCGACTTCTAACAGATTACTGATGGGTTTAATTGAGAGGTCAGGTAAGTGTTCTTGGTAAAAAGAATTGGCAATGGTGGTTACCTGGGACCCTGAATCCAGTAAACAATTACATTCAACACTGTTAACTGAGACTGTAGCTGTGCATCGCCCACCCACTAATCTTTTGGGAAGTTTTGGCACTGAATGAGCATGAACTGGCTTGCAAAAAAGTCTCTCTGTCCTTTCCTTAGAGGGACTTGGTTCTACTTTAGCACCTATCTGTCCCACGATAGGAGCTTCTACCGGTTTAAAGGAGGAGACTGAGCAATTGGCTTTGACATCTCCCACTCGCGCTGCTTCTGTCTAAGAGCAAGTCTTTTAGTTGCAACTAGTGCTGGATTTGGCTCGTTGCTACAGCTAGAAGCTATGTGCCCATCTTCTCCGCACTTAAAACAGTATCCAGGCTTTGGTCTGGGCACCACTGCTGTTATCTGCTGAATCTGTTTGGGCTCATCTGGAATTTTAGTCCCCACACGGGGTTTTGACTCTTTTTGAGTTTTCTTTGCCTTTTTATCTGTGTTGTTAACCTTAAGCTGTGCAATTTGGCTCCTGAGCTCAGCGATTTGTTTGCGTAAGTCATCACAGTTATCATCTATTTCCAGTTCACAAGTGTTTTTACTCTGAGAGCATGTTGTTTGCACATTTGAATACACTCTAGTTCGTTGTGCCCCTAAGTGTTGTTTCATGCGTGCTGCTTTAGTAGCCTGTTTGTCTTCTTCAGTGCGCAGTTTGAGGAGAAGTGCTGTAAAATGAGGCGGGTTGTCTTTCTTTTGTTCGAGTTGCAGGTTTGAAATCAGCGAGCTGTCCCAACAGCCTCTGCAAAACTGCTTGAGCAGCTGCTGGTCGGCGTCACTGGAGGAAATTCCATTCCTCTGAATAACTAGGTTTAACAAGGTGTATAACCTCTGAAAGTAATCGGAAGGTTTTTCACCACTGTCCTGGTTTGTGTTTAAGAAGCGAGCAAAGAGCTCGTCGCCGTCTTCGACAGCTGCGTAAGCTGAATCGAGATGTTCAAGGTACGTTTCCGGGTCGGATTTTGGACTAAGAGCTTTAACGATGCTCGCTGCTGGGGCTGACAGACTCTCCACGATTCTTCGTACAATTTGGGACTTGGTGAGTGAAGGATCATTTATGCATAACACTACACTACTACGCCAAGTATCATAGTCAGTTTCAAAAGAAGGGTGTGGAACTCGCCCTGAGAACGGTTTTAGTCTGTATTGTGAAGTAGGCGGAGGGATAACCTCACTGCTTTTAACAATGTGTTCCACAATAACTCGCTGAACCTCAGGTGTGTTTAAAAGATTTGGTGGAATGCAAGGGTTTTGTTTTCCAGTCTCTGTAGGTGGACAATTGTCCTTTGAGTTGTTCATATAGTTAACTTCTGGTGTTAAAGGCAGGGAATATGTAACTTGGTCACTATGGAGCATTGGCTCTGGTTCAGTGACTGGTTCAGATGCATGGGTATCCCTTCCTAAAGATTCCCCAATTTTTGCCAGTTCCTCCATTAGAAGGTCTTTAAATGATTGATTGCTACGCGCAGCTATGTCCCTGAGCTCTGACAGATAGGCATCAGTGGCAGATGTGCTAGTTTCTAGACTGTACGCGCTGGCTAGGTCTTGAATATGGAAGAAAACATCTGGGTTCCTAGTACAAGGTTTGTCATAGGGTAAACATTGTTTCTTTAATTCCTTAACAGTGGCTTCATGTTGAAACTCCACAATAATCTGATCACAGTTTGGTAACTTAATGCGCCTGTTAACTGGTCCGAATCCTTCCATAAACCCAAGGACTTCGTTATCAAGGTCTGTATCAGTTAACCCACTGATTAAAACAGCATTTGAAACTTTGACCTTTTCTGTTTTCACAACTTCCATTTTAAAACACTCAAAAGTACCAATAATGCCAAAATGGCAAACCACTGTGACCTCCAGGCACTCTTATGATGTCAGTCAATGGTTAGCTAAGGTAACAACTCTACAATTCTCCTGGCTGGCTCGCCAAGTTTTATGTAACCGGATTACAGGATACAATAAGATAATTAAAAGAAAAAATAAACAAATGGGCCAATAATTAGGTTCGGGGAGAATTGGAGGTTGTTTAAGAATGACTGGAGTCACGGGTATAGCATGAAACGGTTTATATACTAAATTTTAATAATAATGGGAAATATAACACATAAAGATAACACACAAAAACAGATGAAAACAATCGACAATAGTAAAATGCTCGGTATGAGATTTGATCATATGAGTCACAAGTCAGCCGGCGTCAAGTCAAATCCCCACGCTTGGGGTGAAAGTCAGAGTCCGGTGGTGCGATTTTTTCCTACCGCACCGTTGAGATTGTTCACAGAAGAGAGCAGTCTGCTCTTCAGTTACTTGAGATGTCCTGGTTCGTTCAGTGGTTAAGGCTCGCCATCTCCCTCGTCAGGAAGAAATCCAGTTCTCGTTCCAAGTGAGTGATCATAGGAGTCGGGATCAAACCCAAGGAAAAAAAAAAACCCAGCCTGTAAACAACAGGACTGTTAGCGAGTTGGCATCGACCCTTCTCGTCACATCACAGCATAAAGTCTTACAGACTTAAACAAATGCTTCACTCTATTGGCATAGCCAATCATGTTTGGGTTCACAGTTCAACTAACATAACATCAATTTGATTGTCTATTAAAATAATTCTCAGTAGCTCTGGAAATATAATTACATATGACAACAATTGTTCAGCTCAATAGGCTCAGTTAGATTCTATTACTCTACACTATTCAACAAGAAATACATTCATGACAACAAGGATACATTTAGTTGTGTTTCTATACAGCATTGTGACACCTTGTATATCTGTAACACAATAAATAAATAAATAAATAAATAAATAAATAAATAAAATGTTCTATAACAAAATTCAACAAAATATAAATTCTGGTCCTTTGGTCCACCTTTGTAAAATAATTCCTCCCTAATCAGTTAGCTTTTATTTATTTTTATTTATCTATTTTTTTTATTATTAAATGTTTGGTTAAGGGACGCATTGCTAATTCTATGGCGTTAGCTATAACGCCCCTGAGGACCTTGTACATCTAGGCCGTACCACCATTAACTGGCGGTTTGAGCCGTTAACTCCTGGGAATCCCATATGCCCTACCGCCGTTAACTGGCGGTTTGAGCCGTTAACTCCTATATGCCCTACCACCGTTAACTGGTAGTTTGAGATGTTAACTCCTGGGATCTAACGTCTAGCAGCCCACTGCTGTCACCTCGGTTGCTGTAATTAGCTTTTTGAATTTAATAATTTACTGAATTTAATCTCATTCACTCACCAACGCGCTCCAACGGTTCCCTCCTACAGAGGATTGGTTCACTCTGTCGTCTCCACACAAATCTATAAGAATGGAATTAATTTGATAAGCTATTTAAGTTTCCTTTTTTTTTTTAAGTTGCATCGTTAGCTTTTTCTCTTCTTTTTTCTTTACTCACCGCGTTGGTTCCAAGTTCCTAGCTCTTATTAGAAGGAGTCAAGTCCGCCTCTCCCTCTATCTATGCGCAGTAGCGGTTTTAGGCACGGGCAGACAGGGCAGTTGCCCGGGGCGGCATTTTTTCATGACACAAAAGGGGCGCACAAGCGCTGAGTAAAAAAATAAAAAAGAAAGAAATCTGCGCCGCACCGAGGTTTTCTACTCATCTGTCATATCACAGTGTCTGGCTGGGAAACAGCAAGTTGGCGCCCCCTGCTGCTGCAGGCGCTCCTGCTGACTGAGAACGTTCACGTGCACCGTGTGTGTGTATGAAGAAGAGGAAGGGGAGGGGTGCGGCGGGGGAATTCACCTCTGGGTGGGTCCAAATCAAATGAGTGGGTAGGGGCTGAATCAACTGTGTTAACATGGCTAAAGTCAATCACATCTTGATGTTCTTCCAGTTAACGCACATTTCAGTCATAATATCATAAACACAGGCCTATCATTCTTTCAGGTTTTTCTGAATTGTGTGAAATGACCAAATAAAAAAAGGAAAAACAAAACGATTTTGTGGTCACCCCCCCATCAAGGTCTAATTGTTTAGTCCTGACTAAAGGAAACTTATTGAGTCAGGAGCCAAACAGAAGAGATGAACATAAAAAGGCTAAAACCACCAGGTGCCCGATTCAGGAATAATAAAGAAAAAAGAGGAGAAAGATAAAGGTATGTACGCTCTCATGATGCATGTTTTACATTTTTAACCAGTTAACTGGGATTTTAACGGTTAAATTCGGTCAACTAATTGCTAACAGAGCTAATAGGGCTGAAATATTGAAACGAATATTCAAATGGTTCAAAAAAATTCCTTCAATAATTTTTTACTGATTCAAACTAGGATTTGTTAAATGCTCGCTGCAGCCTGTGGCCTGCCTGAACAACAACAAACACATGTTGATCATGTTTACATAATAATAAATAAAACAACTCTACAAGCAGAAGAAAACTCCCCAGTCACCACTAACTCTCCTGTTTATTTATTGCAGATGGCTGCACTGATTATTTTTTACATGATTTGTTCTGTAAAAGTTGGCATTTTTGGTAGTCTACAGGTTTATGTCAGTTTAAATTACAATTTCAGAGGCAATTCTAAAATATTATGGATCATGATAAAGATCTATTGGAGATCTATCCTAGTCACTGTGGCTCAAGCTGAGGAGCTTTTCAAAACTTGATCAAGTCATACCTGAGGTCACCTATGTTTCAGGGGCGGCTCACTAACCTGGCTCTGATTAGTATCAATCACTCAGTAGGGGAGCAGATTTCATGTGATGACATTATTGATGACGTTGCATCAAGGTTAGGTTTTAATTTTAGTTTGTGTTTTCTGTTCTAAGTGCAATGCTGTAGTGATTATCTTTAGTTTGTTATGTGTGAAATATTTTTGCTATTTAGAATATTTATTATATATTATGTTCATATATTCTTAATTTTTAGTTATTGTTTGTTTTTTTACATTCTGACAGCTTCATAGCAAGTCACCCCCTACCAGATTCTTACTCAACTCCCACTTCCTGTTTGAAAAATGCAACAAATGCTGTATAGCAGACCGAGAGGGTGGAGCCACTAACAAATACACACACTCACGACATTGTAACATCATAATGTACCATCTAACATCATAGTGTGCCTCTTAGCCAATAGCGACGGCAGATTTAAATTCAAATGCAGTGCTGAGTTTTTACCTGACGACGGTGCAACACTGACAGTTTTAGGCAGAACATTTAAGATGCACTAAAGTGCCGAATTATTGACTACACATGTCTGCAGCACGATCAGACACTCATTTATATAGTTTATCAGGAAAAAAATGTTGATTTGGAGTGACTTGCTCTTTAATGTAAATATGTGCAACTTAGAAAAATGAGTGTTCAATAGTAGTTCTAACAAAACATGCCTGTTTGTAGAAAACATGCGTGTGTGCGTGCAGGTGGGGGGGGGGGGGGGCGCTCAAAGGGGGCCTCGCCCAGGGAGTAATTCCATGTAGAACCGCCACTGTCTATGCGGCACCCAAATCAGGGTTCTTCACGGCCTCGACCGTTGTTTTTTTTTCTCTCTCTCTCTCTCTCTAACCGCTCAGTCTTTGCTTTCTGTATCTGCGTGCTGCACAGCCGTTTGTCTCTCCTCTCGCTCAGCTGCGTCGCACGGTTTTATTTCGCGGAGGCGGGACTTATTTCTCTCAGCCAATGAAATTTCAGATTCCCACCTGGACCAATAGTATACAGCTTTCCTCTTCTGTTTCTGTTAGTGATGTTCAAGATTCTTGTTTTAACCGATGTTTAATATTAAACTCGTTATTTTAGTTATTCACCCTTCCAATAATTCATTATGAAATTATCTATTAGTTAATTAGATATCTATTAATTAGTATTGTTAATTTCCTTAATTTATATTTTATATTTTATCTAAATTGAGGATGGATCATATTAGTAAGCCAATTAGTTAATACCTCATTAAGGTTCTAGCTTCTGGGTTACAAAAACAAAGTGTTGAAAAGTTAAATGTAGGTAGATTTATCTCCACTACACGTGTTTACCTGCAAAACAATAAGTTATACACATGTAATATTTATACATCTGATACAATTCAGATCACCTTCAAAACTCAGTCACACACCCAGGGCCGTTTCAAGAAATTTTGGGGGCCAAGGCAAAATAACCCCCCCACCCCCACCCCCCCATAGCTGGGCTCCCCAGAAGCCTCTGTGTAATTCATACCCTCTCCAGTAGTGTTAGTTATACAGTGTTTATTAAAGCCCCTCAGACATCGCTGACATGTTCTAATATTATCAGATGAAAAACTAAATTATCAGACATGCTGTCTCATCTGCTGCTTTTCTAAACTTGCAAAAAGTAACAAAACCATTTGAAAGCCACTATTTGTGGATTCTCTGAAAGTTTCCAGTGTGACAACTTATTTTTTCATTGATCCTATCGTCTAATCTCACAGCTGAAACAAGCATCCTTGATAATCTGTGCACAGGAAGCTTACCGATGCTGTAGTAAAGCAAAAATTATAATTTATTATTAATAAAACCTTGTTGCAGCACTAAAGCAGAAAAATGAGATTTTGCAGTAAATATGCTAAGTATTTATTGTTTTAGAGCCCTTTTATTGGCAGAATCTGATATTAATTTAGTTCTTACAAAAAAAATGGGTCCCAGCGTTGTGTGGCGTTGCCATAGTGTGACGTCATAGGCACAGATCCCCTGTCCTCTTTTTTGGAAATGGAAATATGATCACCCTGTACTAAACAAACTGTCCACCCGGGCTTTTGTGCTGCACAGAGACTGTTCGCTGCCAATGACTTTGAATGTCAGTTGAGAGTCAGTCTCTTGCAGACTGACCAATGAAGAGAGGGCCTCAAGTTAAGACTCTCTCCTCATTGGTCAGTCCACACGAGGTGGGTCAAAGGTTACTCTGAGCGGGTTATGTGATGTCAGGCATTCAAGTATTGAGTATATTATTACAGTAAAATATTCTGTATGTGACCATATTATGGTGATCCTTGGGCCATGATGATGGGGCCCTTGAATATTGTTGCCCAGGGTACAACGAAGTCTTAATCTGGCCCTGGTTGCAGTCTGGTTGCCCTCTGGAGTTTAAAACTGATAAATGTTTCTGCTGCTACAAAAGTTAAGCACTTTGATGAAACACATAATCAGTGTAGTAATCAATACACGTTATTGGTCAATAATCACCAAAAGGCACCATGTGGAAAGTAGAAAAGGGTCGTTTGAGTGTCCAGTCCTGCCAGAAGGTGCTCATATTGAATGGCAGCACTAAGCTGTTTGGAACTATTGATGGTTACATGAATCACGTGACTGTGAGTCGCCGAGTCCAAAGCGTGTCATAACTTGCTCTGTAATTCGACTTTGGAACTGCACACTGAGCCTCAAGTCAGTCCTTAAGAAACCTATAAATGATGTCACGGAGCATGTTTCCACATTTCTTCTGTCATTGGTGCATAATGGTCTGCTGAGATGACGTTGAGTTTGAAATCATTTGAATTGTGGCCCTACTTTCCCTTTGTCCCCAAATGGCTGTACTTCCTTTGTAGTACCAGCCGAGACTTTGAAGTTCAAACATCTAATTAGATTGAATGTAGCTCCGTTGCTATATGTCAGGCCTGTCAGCCCCACTGGCAATGAGGCGAGGAGTGAGAATGTGACTGTAAGACCCACAAGCAGAGGAGGGCAGGGGCGAGTGGAGCTGGTGGCGGAGAGAATGGGATGACACCGCTGGAGTGAGAGTGGAGCTAGTGATGAGTAGAGAGGAAGAAGATTGAGCTTGGGCTGGAACTGGAGCGGGTAAGCAAGGCTGGAAGTTGTTTGGATATTTGTTGACCTTTGTCCCTCCATACCACAAGGTGGAGGTAGAGAGCCGACGTCTCTATCTCTGCTAAAGAAACCAGTTAGTCCACCGCTACATGGCTGAATTCGAGACCCTGGTCACCAATGTGTCCTGGGGCAATGCTGCGCTGAAACCCATTTTCCTGGACGGTCTTGCAGCTTATGTCAAGTACGAGATGGTGGGAAAGACCTTACCCCAAAACCTGGACGACGCCATCCTGCTGGCTTTGGAGATTGATTCCAGAGTGCAGCTGGGTCACCTCCCTTGGGCAGAGAAAGACCAACTGTACTGGGAGGGTCTCTGTGCCTACTGTGGCCCCCTAGGCCATCGACGCCTACAGTGTCCCCTTCGGACAGGAAACGACCAAGCCAGGTGAATCTCGGGGCGGTCTCACCTGGCTCATCCAAGTTAAACTGATTCCTGCTGCCAGCCCAAATCATCCTGCCACATGCCCAATCGGACGCCCAGGCTCTTCTAGACACTGGGGCAGCCAAAAACGTCATTTCCCAAAAGCTGGTCCAAGCCATGCGGATCCCTCTGGAGGTCCTGATCCACCCCATCTCGGTTGCCTCAGTGGACGGGCCTCCCTGCAACCCTATCCCATCCATTATCGCACGATAACAATCCAGATGAGGGTCGGAGAGCATATCGAATCCATCCTGTTCCTTGTTGTCTCTTCAATGACCGCACTCATCCTGGTCTCCCCTGTGTTCCAGACTCATGACCCCTATGTTTCCTGGTAATCACGTTGGATTCTTTAATGGGGGCCCAAGTGCCAGACTGGGTGCCTCCTCCTTAGATCTCGAGTTCCACAACCAGACAGCACTGCACCTTCCATTTCCATTTAAGAGGTGCCACCTGAATACCGAGACCTGGCGGAGGTTTTCAGTAAATCTAGAGCCGCCAAACTCCCCCCACATAGACCCCTACGACATGGCAATCAACCTTCTTCCAGGCACAGCTCCAGCACGCGGATGCCAGTTTTCCCTCTTACCAGCTGAAACTAAGCAAATGGACCTCTACATCGCCGAAGCCTTAGGTCAGTGTTTCATTGCGCCTTCCAGTTCACCCGCCTCAGCAGGGTTCTTCTTTGTGAAGAAGAGGGAGGAAACGCTTCGCCCCTGCATTGACTACAGAGGTCTGAATCAAGTCACCATCAAGGATCGACACCCGCTCCCCCTGCTGAACACGGTGCTGGACTCCCTCTCCTAGGCCACCATCTTCACCCGACTCGATCTGTGGAATGTCTAAAACCTGGTCAGCATTCAGGAGGGCGATGAACGGAAAACGGCCTTCAGCACCCCCACCGGGCATTGGGAGTATCTTGTCATGCCATTCGGCCTCTGCAACAGTCCTGCAGTTTTCCAACGGTTCCTCAACGACGTGCTTTGGGACATGTTGGATTGCTGGGTGTTTGTCTACCTCAATGACATCCTCATCTATTCTAAGTCAGAGGTAGACCACGTCCAACATGTCCGAGATGTCTTCCAATGCCTTCTCCAGAATCACATTTATTGCAAACTTGAAAAGTGTTCCTTCCAGCAACAAACTACAACCTTCCTGGGCTACGTATTGTCAGCGGAGTGGATAGCAATGGACCCCAAGAAGGTTTCTGCGGTTGTAGAATGGCCCCTTCCCTCAACTCTCAAACATCTGCTGCCCTTCCTTGGCTTTGCAAACTTGCAAACTGCCACCATTTCATCCGCAACTACAGCGCCATGGTACCCCCCCAACCTCCCTGACCAGGCCCACTGACCAGCCTCGTCCCTTTGCCCTTCCCCCAGAGGCCAAAGCTACCTTTCATTGTATCATCCAATTCTTCACCTCGGCTCCCATCCTTTTCCATCCAGACCCTACCAAATATTTCACGGTAGAGGTCCATGCTTCTGAGGTTGGGGCAGGGGCCATTCTTTCTCAGATCGGCCCTGACCAGAAGCTCCAACCTTGCTGTTTCTTTTTCAGGAAGTTCACCCTAACTTAGCAATACTATGGGGTAGACGACCGTGAACTATTGGTGGTGAAATGGGCTTTGGATGAATGGCGTCACTGGCTCATGGGAACCCCAGAGCTCTTCCTGATATGGACAGACCACCAGAACCTGATCCACATCAAGAACACAAAACAACTCAACCCCAGGCAAGCGAGATGGGCCAGTTTTTTTGAACATTATAACTTCCACATTTCCTATCAACCAGGTTCTAAGAACAGCAGTGCCGATGCTCTCTCTTGTCGATTCATACAACCCAAACCCCCAATCAACCCTGAGACTGTAATTGCCCCTCACCAGATCCTGGCCTCTCTGCACTATCCCCTAGAAGAGGCCATCCATGCGGCCCAAGAAGCAGAACCCGCTCCACCGGAGACCCCTCCAGGTCCAGGTTCCGACCCCCTGCCAACAAGAAGCCCTGGTCTGAGGTCACTCATCCCAATTAGCAGGACATGCAGGGTTTGCCTAGGCTCTCCACTTCATCCGTTGCACCCTCTGGTGGCCCACCATGGTGCGAGATGTGAAAAGCTTCAAGGAGGTTTGTCCCACCTGCTCCCCTGCCAAGACTTCCACCCAGCGACAGACCGGACTCCTTCAAACTCTGCCAGTTCTCTTCAGTCCTGGTCCTAAATAGGAGTGGCCTTCACTAACCAGTCTCCCCACCGCTGATGGGATGAGCACGACCTCCACCTTTGTCAGCCTTTTTTCCAAGGCTGTCCATCTGGCAGCGCTCCCCGGTCCCCCCATGGCCAAACAAACTGCCGAACTCTTGTTGGAGAATATCGTAGGGATCCATTGAATTCCCCAGGATGTCGTCTCAGGCAGAGGTCCTCAGTTCACCGCCAAGTTCTGGATGGCTTTCTGCCACCTCGTGGGAGCCTCTGCTAGCCTTTCCTCTGGCTACCATCAAGAAACCAATGGCCAGATCGAATGTGCCAACCAAATGTTGGGGAAGTATCTATGTTGTTTCGTCTCGATGCAGTACACCTCATGGCTACGAACCCTCCTTTGGGCTGAACTCACCATTAACCTCCAGACCTCATCTGCCATGGGCCTCTCAAATTCCTTATATAGAAAAGCCTGCTTTTAAAATAAAACATGCTGTAAATATACACAGATTTAGTCATGAAGAGCATCTTTTTTATTTCCATTTTTTTTTTGTTTTTATTTTAAACACAGAGAAGCAAATTTTCAGTTTACCTTATTTTGTTAACATTTCGGTTTCTCACAGTCACCTTCATCAGAGCTTCACTGATGTTGGTGGTGTCATTTCTGTTGCCGTTTCTCTGGGCACAGTAGAGGACGATGTCGACCTCTACTGCCCATGCCCTCCTTGTTGATCACCACGCCCCATGAATAATTCAGAGTGTAAACTCCTTCATCCCTGTTCATGGTCCAGGGTCCACGTCTTCTTATCTTGACCACCTTCATCCATATTTTGTATTCTTGTTGTTCTGTTGTTGTGTTGTGCAGTGGCTGATTTCTTTATTGTGTTAACTGATTCTTGTTTGGCTGCTCTTGTATGTCTTCGGCTTGGTTCTTTTTCACATTCCTTTCTGGGTTCCATTTTCCATGTGTTGAGCTGACATCACGTTCCTGTTGTGTAAGTGTTTAAGTTTGCATGGGATTTGGATGCACTAGGTTTTTTCTTACTGTCATGAATGGTTTTGTGGTTGTGTAATGTTGTTTTTTTTCATTGCTGTTCTTATATTTTCTGTTATCCCATTGATGTATGGTAGGGTTACCACTGGTTTTGGCTCAGTTTTTCTGGTTTTCTGGTTCTCTGTTCTGTTCTCACTGGTGTTTTCTGCAGTTTTCCTTGTATTATTACCCGTCAGGTATCCCCAGTGTTGAGGGTTCACCCTCATGAGGAAATTACTATGCAGTAATTTCTCCAAAAGACTGTGCCAAAAACGCCCTGGAGCGTGAATAAAAAGGCGTATTATACATCAGCGCCAGCAGACTCCATTTCCCATGATTCTTTGCACTCGGAAGCAGCGTGATGATGTCACCAAAGCAAAGCCGGAACTCGGAACTCCCAGGTCCCGCCCGCATGTGTGTGCTTAACATCTGAAGCGTAGAGCAACTCGATCTCTTTGTGACCAGCTTCAGCTGGTGTTTGAAGAGACGCTCATTCTGCTACGGCTCTGGACACGACAAGAGGCCGAGCCGCGGAAAAGCAGCAGAAAACCATCACATCTGCTCAGCGCGATTGCCGGGGGACGTCTTGAATTCGCTCAAAGAGTTTTTTTCTTGTTTCCTCCTTTATCTATCTTCCTCTCCCATTCTCATAGCCAAACAAGCGATCAACCACGTGATCTGCTTCAAAATAGAAAAACGGTCTCTCTATCTTCCGTACCAAATACGTCAGCCAGACCATCTTGAAGTAAGATCTTTTCTTTCATTGTAATATCTGAGTTGTTAAGCTGTGGCCACAGCATTAACAAATATTTAGATATTTAATTTGCCTTTGATAGATTTGTTGTTTTTCTTGAGCTTAAACAAATGATTAGAAGTGTTATGGTTAAGTTTCACTGTGATTTTAAGGTGTTTGGTAAAGTTTACTGTGAAAGCTGCACACACACACCCTGGTTTTCAGTGTGGTGGGGAGAGAAGACAAATTAAATTCACACACACACACACACACACACACACACACACACACACACACACACGCACGCACGCACGCACGCACGCACGCACGCACACACACACACACACACACACACACACACACACACACATTCCACAAGTGGTTTGATCCTTTCCAGCCAGACGGAGGAATCAACCATTTTGTTTCAAAACTACCTCCATCTTGAGTTACATCACATCAGATCATTATTTCACATTATCATTCCATTGTTTAATTACTTGTTATTCATTTGATAAAATAAGTTGGTGGATATTAATTAGCTAACACTTTGGAAGGAGCTGAAGTGGGTATATTAGTTAATAATGTTATTGCCAATTAAGCATTTGTCTCAAGTGAGTTTGTTTGTGTTGATAAAGAATAACTGCAGCTCGTTACGATTTCACAGAAAGTTTAGACAAGATTGATAAGAGGTGTGGATTCATTGTTCCCCTGTTAAAGGGGTGGTGCCCCGAGGATATCTCCGGATATCCTAATTACGTAATAAAATCGGTAAATATTTCCATATTTACGAATTTTATTGACAAATCCAAAAAGTAAGTAAAAGCTTACAAATTATTCGTTGACATAATCACAACACCAGGTTGTTTTATCATCATCATTATTATTATTATTATTATTATTATTATTATTATTATTATTATTATTATTAATAATAATAATAATTAAGTGATCTGTGGTATAGGCTAAGGCAATGCTCAGAAAGTCAGCAGGAGTGAGTGAGAGCTGAACAAAAAAAAAAAATCCCCCACAGGGCTCTAGTGTGATCAGCTACGATAAACAAATTCTGCTGAGACTGGTTTGTGCATATTATTCCCTCCTTGTAAGTTAACCTTTAACCCTTTTGCCTAATTGTTCAGCCTGATCAGTCTCCAGCTACATTTACGTAACTAACAGATGTTTGAGTTCTCCTTTCATTTTCCTTGAAATGGTAAAATCATTAGAAAATTGTCGCATCCTATTAAAACTTAGGATTCTGGCTTGTGTCCCCTTCATTTTCAGCTGCAGAACAAAGAAACAATGACTTAAACTTGCTATTAAACAGTCTACTTTCATAGTTCCCTCCACACTTCTAACCCCCTGTAGAGCAGTCATCACATGTAGAGAAGAGCTAAATCTGGCCTCACACCTTCTAAAACACCATATGCTGCTTTCATACTTTCCTCAGTCACTGCATGACACATCTGCTTGTTAGAGTCCTTGCACTTTCTCAGGAAAATTAAATGTAGACTTCACTTATGGACTGTACTTTGGATTTAAAGGCTGATTTTAAATCTTAGCAAAAAATATATTTTAGGTATATAATGTTCCTCTGCTAAAGGTCAACATATGGCCACTTCAGAAATGCCTTGGCAGTGCTTGAAGTAGTTTTTGAAATTTTAACACTAGCCTGGTTTTTATAAAGTTAAATCACATTAACAGGAAGTTTGTGTTTTCATCAAATCAGCAAAGAAACTGTGTCTAATACATTGACATTGTATAAATAATCAATTTCACTCTGGATGAAACTAAAATAATACAATGTTACTGTCTAAAGTTATTTTGTTATGTTAGTTGTGAATCATTATATATTATTTTCTCAATTTACTTACAAACTTAAAATTTGAATCCAAGGACAATTCCTCTGTACGTCTGGATCAAAATTTGAACACAAACGAGAGAATATCAGGCCCCTCCACCTCAGTTTAAATATGCAAATTTGCCTTGCATGTGTGAATCGTATCTTTATATGATCAAAAATTACATTTCTATGAGATTCAACAGGAGTTCTACATCATGTGAGCTGGAGAAATGTGAACAAGGTACAGGATCTCAAACACATCATCAAGCTAGCTATTCTGTTCCATTTTGTACACGGACAGCAGTTAAAAGCAAATGTTAAACTGGAGAAGTAGTTTTTTGTGCAAATTCATATCCTCACACTGTTGTTTTCATTGTTGATTACAAACCTGAATGGATCACCATGACATGGGACTCCCTAGGCTCTATTCGTCGTGGACCACTGCTCTTCAATCTCTGCGTGCTCCCCCTAGGTCAGGTCTTGCACAATAACAACATTGCTTATCATAGCTATGTAGATGACACCCATATCTACCGTAAATCCTCTAATAGAGGCCCGGGCCTGTATTTGACTCAAGCTCATCAAGCTCCAGGCCTTTATTGGAAGGAGGACCAGAATTAGAGGCAGGCCTCAATTTCTATTTGAGCAAAATGAACTAATGGTTCACTGGAGTTTTTGACAATTAAAATTGCGCCCACATTTTGAAAGTTAAACACATTTCTTTTAACAACGGTAGTTTCTACTTCTGCCATCTCCCCCCTCCCCCTGCGCAGCGGCCGCAAACTCACTGATGCGCCTGCAGCCTCTCGGAGTTCCTGCTGCTCTAAACATTAAAAGAATTATTTCATTTTCTGTTCCTCACTTCTGATTATCTTCAATGGTGTCCGTTAGGGACTGCACGACTTTATTTCTTTAAAAGTCGACAGTCAAGTAATGAAACTCGAGTCGACTTCGACTAGTCGTTGATGACGTCATACGCCGGAAGCGGGGGGGGGGGGGGGGGGGTCGGTTGGTAGGTTCGCTGGAGTTTTTGACAATTTTAAATTGCGCCCACATTTTCTAAGTTAACACATCTCTTTTAACAACGGTAGTTTCTGCATCCTACTTCAGTCCTCTCCCACCTCCCCCTGCGCAGCAGCCGCAAACTCACTGATGCGCCTGCAGCCTTTCCTTCTGCTCTAAACATTAAAATAATTATTTTCTGTTCCTCACTTCTGATTACCTTCAGTGGTGTCTGTTTGTTGCAACCACCAGGTACAAAAACTAACTTGTTTTTATTTGACTATTTTTCTGTCCTGCCTGTCTATTATCTTCCTGCATCTCCTCTCAATCCTAAAGAAAAACTGCTACCTGCGTTCATATATATTCACCTTATGAGTTACCTTTGAACTGCAGTTCTAAAAGATCTACCGACCGCTAAAACAGCGGAGTGCCGCTGCTCGCCGGCCGACTACAACGGGACCGTTTTTGCTGCGGAGTTCATGCCGGAGCGGAGCGGAGATAGTGGAAGTGGAATTTTGGGGGTGTGTCACCGGAGGACAACAGGTGATGCGCCTCGCTCCGCAGCAGCGAAACGCATCAGGCACAAATAACAGACAGAAAACATGAAAGGAAATGAGCCGACATGAACGATTGCGTGTTTAATTTGTTTTTGAGGTGGTGACACCTGATTTGGCGGTGCTCAGGACGCAATGTCTGGAGCGCACGTCAACGATCAGAGCTTTGCATGCACAAACTGGTTAAGATTAGGATGGGGGTGAGGGGAAGGTTAAATTGCAAGAGGGAAAAGGTCACAGTTTGGTTAAATGTCCGTTTTACCGCTGGTGTCAGTACCGCACAGCGCGTCGCCTCCGCCTCGATCCAGACGCGCAGGGGCTCATCACCTGCTGTCTTTTCCGAGGACTGCATCTTGTCAGTCATTATCACGTGACAGCGACTAGTTGATGACAGGCATAAAAAGTCACTACAGAGCCGTGAAGTCGACTAGTCGACTAGTTCGTACAACCCCTAGTGTCCGTTTGTTGCAACCACCAGGTACAAAAACTAACTTGTTTTTATTTGACTATTTTTCTGTCCTGCCTGTTTATTATCTTCCTGCATCTCCTCTCAGTCCTAAAGAAAACTGCTACCTGGGTTCATATATATTCACCTTATGAGTTACCTTTGAACTGCAGTTCTAAAAGATCTACCGACCCCAAAAACAGCGGAGTGCTTGCCGGCCGCATCAGTTAGGTGCGTCACCGAGGACAAAACGGGTGATGCGCCCCGATCCACGGCAGCGAAACGCATCAGGCACAAATAAAAGAATAAAAGACAGAAAACATAAAAGGAAATGAGCCGACATGAACGATCGCGTGTTAATTTAGTTTTTGAGGTGGCGACACCTGATTTGATAATGTTACTGTGGCCGTGCTCAGGATGCAGATGTCTGGAGCGCGTCAACAATCAGAGCTTTGCATGCGCAAGCTGGTTAAGGTTAGGATGGGGTGAGGGGAAGGTTAAATTGCAAGAGGGTAAACGTCCCAATTTGGTTAAATGTCCGTTTTACGGCGGGTGTCAGTGCCGACGCTCTGGCACAGCGCGTTGCCTCCCGACGCGCAGGAGCTTGTCACCTGCTGACAGCAGGCTGCTGTCTTTTCCGTGGACTGCATCTTGCCAGTCATTATCACGTGACAGCGACTAGTCGATGACAGGCATAAAAAGTCACTATAGAGTGGTGAAGTCGACTAGTGACTAGTTCATACAACCCCTACTGCTCCCCAGAGTGTTCTGCAGCATAATCAGCACGTTTTCTTTGAACTTGATAGCAAATTTTCGCCTCCTATTTGTCTCCGCACGGTTAAAGTTACCCTCGCGGTCTATCACTGGCAAATCAAAAGTGAGACGGATGACACAACTGCGCCTCGTACTTGCTTGTTACCACATTCCACCCGGCCACAATAAAAAACCCGCCATTATTCACCTCCGCCGACTCTGACACCGGCCAAAATATGATTCCCGGCAGTTAATTAAATACAGGCTAATATTAGAGGATTTACGGTACCTAGTCCTATCACCTAGTGACTGCCTCCTAAACTGACTGTCATAGGCGAGCAGCAGAGGACGGTGTTGCTGTCTGCTGTCCTCACCCTCTATGCCGATGACTCAGTCCCATGCGTGATCCAATGTGAATACCCTATCGCCTCTGTTTATGGTTGTGCATTCACATCTCCTTATGTCAATGACATGGGCTGCAGAGGGCAAAGTTGTCCTCTGATGCTTGCAGATAAGTGGAAAAAGGAAGTGATGCCGCCATTAGCAGCTAGTTCTGAAGAAGACCACAGGAGTTGTATCAAGTCACTGACTAGTGTCAGTGTCTTTACAGCAATCATATGTAACAGTAAGGTCGAATAACAAAACACAGCTCAAATTCAGATCAGGGAGGCCGTTCCTCCCAACCACACCTCTCCAAGTCTCACTCGTTGCCCACGTAAGCGTTGAAGTCCCCCAGCAGAATGAAGGAGTCACCGGAAGGAGCGCTCGCCAGCACCTCCTCCCAGGACTCCAAAAGGGGTGGCTAGTTTGAACTGTATAAGCGCAGACAACAGTCAGAACCCGTCCCCCAACATGTAGGTGGTGGGAGCCTACCCTCTCGTTCACCAGGGTAAACCCCAACGTACAGGCACCAAGGTGGGGGGCAACAAGTATGCCCACCCCTGCTTGGCGCCTCTCAGTGGGGGAAACTCCAAAGTGGTAGAGTGTCCTGCCCCTCTAAAAAAAAAACTGGTTCCAAAGCCAGAATCATGATTTAAAAAATTGATGCCAAAATTTACTTTTTATATTTTCACTGTCCCCTTGCTACCAGAAAGCTCATTGAATATCCTCTGTGTATGAAATGTGCTGTAAAAATAAAGCTGCCTTGTTTTTTGGTTGTTTTACTTTTGAAATGAATAGTGGTGAATCCTGTCTTCTGATAATAAACAGAGAGAAGATGAAGGACAACTGGACACCTGAAGTAATTCCCTTCTAAAGTTGTGGTAAATGTAAAAACTAAAGCAATACCCACAACCTTAAAAATGGGAATTTTGTGAATATTCTGGGGTTTTTTTGGAGTGAGAAATGACTGATCACCCTCAGGATGACTACAGCCAATTTACAGCATCACAGCAGAACAGCCAAGGATATATTAACAAGGGTTATTCTAGTTTTAACTAAACAGTTGTTGGTTTAACTCTGACTGGGGACGATTTAGTCTTTTTACTCTCAGGAAGATTTTCTGTGGCAGCCGGCTACGCCACACATTTGACTTGTTTGAATTGTTATAGAAGGATCACTGACAGTTTTAACAGTCTAAAGAGTGAATAGACACTAGTACTATAATTTAAATGATTTAATATGTAGCGTGTAGAATTTCTTTAAACACAGAAATGTGAGGTTATTGATTAAATTATGATCGGTGCTGGAAACAAACCGCTGCTCCTGTGTTTATTATGGTTTGTGTGAGTGTATGTACAGAATAAATTCTGTTTCCAGAACAGTCAACAGCTTCACACCCAGATGAATGACATCACAACATCACACTTTGTGTTTGATTAACTTCATTCTTATAAGCTTCAGTGACAATTAAAGGAGTCAGTACCGAATCCTGTCTGAGAGATGATTTTCTCATTTCTATATTTAAATATTTTATTTACATTTAGAAGTCATTAAATATCACAGTAATTTCTATCTGTATTGTTCAGAATGTTTACTAAATAAGCGATGAAGTTTTACAATATTCAGTGGTTTTGTAATAATGTTATAAAGTGAGGTTAAATGTAATGACTTCGAATGAAATACCTATTATATCTTTATTCTAACAAAATTAAAGGCAAAAAGTAGTCAGTAAACACATCTGATTATGTTTGAATAATCATCCATCCATCCATCCATCCATCCATCCATCCATCCATCCATCCATCCATTTTCAGCCACTTATCCAGATTCGAGTTGCAGGGTCAGCAGCCTAAGCCGAGAGGCCCAGACTTCCCCCTCCCCAGCTAATTGGGCCAGCTCCTCGGGGGGGAATCTCAAGGTGTTCCCTGGCCAGCTGAAAAACACAGTCCCTCCAGCGTGTTCTGGGTCTTCCCTTGGGTCTCCTCCCAGTTGGACGTGCCTGGAAAACCTCTTGAGGGAGGTGTCCAGGAGGCATCCTTACCAGATGCCCAAGCCACCTCAACTAGCTCCTCTCAATGTGGAGGAGCTGTCATGTTCCAGCCATGCTCTGGTTCCGCTGTAACCACAGCCTCCTTCTCATCAGCCTAGCTCACCACACCTGCACCCTGTGATCAAGACATCCAGCACACCTGCCAGATTATTGAAAGCTCACGCCAGTTAATTCTCCAGCACTCCAACCTCTGCCTGAACCATAGATCCTGACCTAGTTTCTGTTCCTCGACCTACCAACGTGCCTGCTCCCTGCCTGGATCGTTTCTCTGCCTCTGACCACCTGGACTCTCGACCTTGGATCTGTCTCATGGACTCTATCTTTGGTGTGCCCCTCCTGTCTTCCGACTACCCGATCTCCCCGGCTCTGACCCTCGCCTCGTCTCGACCACACCTCTGTCTTCTTCCCTCAGTCTGGGTAAAACAACCAAGCCCCAACTCATATAAATAAATCTGTGAAAGCGTCTTGCTGTGTCTGGAATCTTCACGGGTCCCCAAGTCTGTTTTGCCCTTAACAGGAGCAGCGGGTCTACCCCGAGCCCTGCCCAGAGGACAGAGCTTCTCACCCTATCTCTAAGGGAGAGCTCAGCCGCCCTGCGGAGAAAACTCATTTCGGCTGCTTGTATCCGCGATTGCATTCTTTCGGTCACTATCCAAAGCTCGTGACCATAGGTGAGGGTTGAAACATAGACCGAGAGCTTTGCCTTCTGGCTCAGCTCTCTCTTCACCACAACAGTAAGCGGAGGGAGGCTACGCTATTGTTCACTGGGGTTTCAAAATGGGGGTAACAAGTATGCCCACCCCTGCTCAGCGCCTTTCAGTGGGAGCAACTCCAGAGTGGTAGAAAGTCAAACCCCTCTCGAGGAAACTGGCTCCAGAAACAGAGCCATGCGTTGAGGTGAGTCCATCTCTCAACCTCACCCACCAACTCCGGCTCCCTCCCCACCAGAGAGTGACATTTCACAGGCTTAGAGCTAGATTTTGTAGCTGAGGATCAGACCACCAAGGTCCCCGCTTTGAGCTACCACCCGACACACAATGCACCTGAGTAGTGAGCTCATAAAAAGGTGGACCCACATCTCCTCTTTGGGCTGCCTGGCTCAATGGGTAAGAGCACGGCCACCAGGCACTCACCAACATGCCCACTTTTCATTAGATGAAGTGTTACTAACATTTATACCAATCCTATATTAGCTAAACACTATGGCTGAAATGCAGGGAATTTTAAGGTTAATGTTTGGTTTTACTTTTTTAAGTTCAAAAGTCATTGCTGATCAGCACACTCAGGGAGTTTATCTTCTCCTGCACAAGTGGTCCTCTGCCATATATGAATACAATTCTCATCTTTTGTCTCATTAATCTAAAATCAAATCTGTGCCAGAGTCATCGCATTAATCCACAGTAAAGCTCCATAATCTGTCCTTCTAATCTGTCATAGATCATCACAGGTCTCCTGCAAATCATAGATGAATCAGAGCAGTGCATTCACAGGGATTGTCTCTAAGTGAATTTTTAATCCATGAAGATGGCTATCAGTCATGTCAACATTAGCTCTTTGTGGTGAGTCAAAGACAAATAAGGGAAGTGCAGCACAGAATAAAACATATCTTGTTCAGCATAGATATGTGACCAAAACCAAGTTTGGTCCTATAAAATCAAAATACAGAATTAAAGTAAAATGGAACAAAATGTGCCAAGAAAGAATAATGTTAGACTCTAAAAAAAAAGAGAGATTTTCTAATATATTTTTTATTATTGATTTTCATTTTTTGACCACCCAGAAATCAGCAGAAACCCATTGAAAAGAGTTACCCACACAACAGCAGCATTTATTTAACACATTGTGCTTTCATCATTCACAGAAGCTCAAAGATCCTCTATTAAACCAGAGGTAATGGTGTTAAAGCACAGGAAGAGTCATCTCAGCTGTCTACACACCGACACACAGAAAGCTCTGAGATATGCAGGAGTGGCTGGAGGAAGTCATTTGGAAGAAACATTGGTCCCCCAGTATAAATAGCCTGTGCAGGGCATGTGTACTGACAGATTAAACCATCTTTGAAGTCTACCATACATCAGTTGAAACCTCCTTCCCCTCTTCTTTAAGCTAATAGGCTTAAATCTTCCAACATCCAAAGCTGCTCCTCCACCGAGGATAAAAAAAAGACGACTAGAGAGAAAAAAGTTTTAATCCCAGCTTTGATGATACATTATGTGCTCCAGGAAGACACACTCAAAGTTCTCCTGAAACATAAAAGTGACTTGAAGCATCAGGTCAACCTGGATGGAGAAAGCTGAAGGATGAGCATCTACACGACAGCTGACGGGTTTGGTGTTGCACAATTCAGTAGGGGCATTTTCTGTTTTCAGTCCAACTCATTTCTCTGATATGGTGGCAAACACAAGCATAAACTCACTATGACCCAGCTTTCTGCATGTGTAGCGTTCTGCAGCTCAGCCAGCAGAGATTAAGCTTTAGGAAGCAGCACCTTAGCAGGGAGGGAGGGGCGGGGCTGCAAGGTGGTGCAATAATCACAGGAAGGGAAGGCAAGCGAGATAAAAAGAGATGTAAAAACAACAGTAAAAAGGAAAACTATTTTGGTTGCAGAAGCAGAAGTGAGGAGACACATGAAAAGATGAGACAGACTGAAGGCAGGTTAGGTATGGGGAGGTGGGGGCTGCATGGGGAGCATGGAGCTCAAATTGTCATTGCCAGCAGAAAGAAATATAGAAATAAAGTGAGAGAGAGCAAGACAAATAGAGAAAACAGAACAAAGATCTGGTTTCTGGTTACCATGGCAACAGCAGGCCATTATCCACAACTGTATTTATTATGAAGAGATCTGACTTTAACAAGGGTGGAAGGAGCAGAAAAAGAAAGTGCCTTGATGGACAGAGAGGTCAGGGCCTGTGTTTACCTTATGTCACAGAGCGACCTGTTGTCTTCAGGTCACATGAGGGCGCTGGGGCTGAGTTCACTCAGGTCGCTGCTACAGCAGCTCACATTTTACTCCTGCAAATTCAAAATTCATTTTGTTGTCAGCTCAAACAACAGGTGTGTAATAACTAAAAGTAAACCACTGCTAAACATTTTAACAGCATCAGTCATTGTTTGCATGTTTCAGCTCCTTTTCTCTTTCTGATGGTTTTTATTTGAGTTGTTTTAACACTAAATCATGATGTAATCACTAAACAGACGCGGCACAGCTAACTAGCTTCACATAAAGTCGTTTATGACTTAACTGTAATAAAACATAAAACATTCGGATACAGTCCCATAATCAACTTGTTCCTTTGCATGTATTAATTTTTTATTAACTAAATTAATCTAAGAAGAAATAATAAATGTCTGTATGTAAAGACACGCTGCAACATTTATCGTGATCATCTATTTGATTACATTTTGCTCTAATCTATGTGTTTTCCTTTTCCTGTCTTCATGTGCAATATGTTATCGTGGACAAAGTTTCATCAAAGCTACTTTCATCCTGGAGTGAGAAAAATGGTAAAACAAGAAACCCATTAGGAGAAAAAACCACTGTGAGAGTTCTATACACACACACACACACACACACACACACACACACACACACACACACACACACACACACACACACACACACACACACACACACACACACACACACACACACACACACACACACACACACACACACACACACACACACAAACTCGGGTCCTCTACCAGAGGCCTGGCAGCTTGAGGGTTCTGAGCAGTATATTAGCTGTTCCTAGAACGGCACATTTCTGGACTGAGATGTCTGATGTTTTTCCTGGGATCTGCTTTAGTCGCTCCTCCAGTTTCAGGGTTAATGCCCCGCGTGCCTCGACGACCACGGGTACCACCGATGTTTTCATTTTCCAGGCTTTCTTAAGTTCTTCTTTGAGGCCCTGGTGCATAATTTCTCATGTTCCTTTTTCCTGATTTTGCCATCGTTTGGTATTGCCACATCCACCGCAATGGCTGTCCACAATGTCCGGTTAGTTTGCCTGCAACATTTTGTTGGTCTGCATCTGGAAGTCCCACAGGAGTCTGGCTTGCTTGAACGCAACCACCTCAGGGGGTGTTTCCCACTTTGACCGTTGGGCTTCCAGTCCATACTCTGCTCCGATGGTCTTGTACACTATGTCAGCTTGGTTGTGGAGTTCCATGGATGCTTTCCCTGCCAGCATCTTACACCCTTTGCATAGCCTACACCTTGGGTCTTGTCTGGTGTGATAGATCTTGGCCTCTGTTGCTCTGGTGTTCCTGTGCAGCCATGAGTGCCTCTGTGCTGACCTTCAGACCAGCTCTTTCTAGCCATTTGTAGTATTTCCTGATATCAGCCATTTCATTTATCTGTTGGTGTACATCCCATGTAAGGGTTTGTCCTACCACGTTGGTAGTTCCAGCGTCTCCTCCTCTGTTCACCATTGTCAGAGACATTCACTGAGCATTTCATCTGTTGGGGCCTTATCCTTGGTGTACTTATGGATCTTGGATGTTTCATCCTGGACAGTGACTCTCCCACTCACTAGTCCTTGGCCTACCTCCTTATGGCTAGTGTACAGTCTCAGGGTGCTGGATTTGGGATGGAACCCTCCATGCATGGTTAGGAGCTTCTGTGTTTTAACATCAGTGGTCTGTATTTCTTCCTTTGGCCAGCTTATTATTCCTGTAGGATATCTGATTACTGGCAGAGTGTAGCTGTTTATTACCTGGATCTTGATCTTGTCATTAGGTTGACTTCCTAAGACTTGTCTTACTCGTTTGCCTTACATTTGGCTGTGGCTCCTTTCCTTGAGGACTCATCGAGGTTGCCTTTGCTTGTGTGATACCAAGCTGCCATTGTTCCTTCTTGGAGTGAGACCCCTTCAATGTGGAATACATTCCCTCTCTTTGACATCATCTGACCACACTTCTCAAGTTTGAATTACATTCCAATACCAGTGCTGTACATCTTGGTGGTGTAGATCAGTGAGTTGTTGTCTCACTTGTTCTTGGCGCACAGCTTCATGTGATCCACGTAGAGGAGGTAGCTGATTGTGGTCCCATTCTTGAGTTGGTATCCATAGCCAGTCTTGATTATTTGACTGAGGGGGTTCTGACCCATGCAGAGCAACAGCGGTGACAGGGTGTCTCCTTGGTGTATGCCACATTTGATGAAGTGTGCAACTGGCTTTAAGGGTGGTTATCCACAGTCCCACTGAGTTTGCAATGAAGGCTTTCAGACTCCTGTTGATGTTGTACAGCTCCAAGCATCCGATGAACCATGAGTGCAGCATTGAGTCATAGGCTTTCTTGTAATCAATCCAGGCTGTGCACAGGTTGGTGTGTCAGGCTTTGCAGTTTTGGCTCCTCTGGTATCTCTGCTAATGCCTTTCTATGCAGTGCTCATTTATTGATCCATGAGCCCACTTATCCTGACATGAGCTTCCATGTTGTAGAGAGACAGATTATTGGCCGATAGTTGGATGGGACTGTACCCATAGAAAAGTCCTTTAAGATCAGGATTGTGCGCCCTTCAGTTAGCCATTCAGAGTGAGTCCCATTCTTTAGCAGCTGGTTCATTTATGTTGCCAGGCAGTGAGCTACTTAAGCCAGTAGACATGCTTCATGTCAGGCCCTGGTACTGTCCTGCTTTTCATACCTGAGACTCTTTCTTGGATGTCTGCCAAAAGTGATGGATACTGGTTTTTGTTCAGGGAGGAGCAGGGAGGTTACTGTGGTCTTCTCTAAGAAAGGTTAGCCACTTTGCATTGATATTGTGTGATGCCTGCTTTTCCCAAATGCCTTTTCCAGTACTGGTAAGTTTTCAGCCTTGGTGGGTCTTCTCTGCTGTTATAGCACAGTCACTTTCTCTCGTGTATCTCTTGAGGCAACCGGTCAAGGCTTGGAGCCTTTGTTTGGCATTTTCCAGTGCTCCAGGTATGGGTATCTGGCTGTAGCTCTTGGCTACTGTTTTGTTATTATACCTTTCGGGAGCTCTGACACTTGGCTCACCTTTCTCTGTGCTGCCTTGATTTTGGCCTCCTTTCATGGTGAGTATTGTTTCTGATGGTTGCTCTTGCTTATATTGCCAAGCATCTCAAGGATTACTGCAGCTGAAGTGTATATCATCTCATTTGTTTCAGCAATGGTAGTTGTAGGAATCGTATCCAGTGCTGCATTATGTTTATGTTTATGTATTTAGCAGATACTTTTGTCCAAAGCGACTTACAAGTTATAATCAGCATGTTGCCCTTGAGGCTAACAACAACAATAACAACAACAACTTGACATCAATCATGGAGAGGAGGGAACAAGAAGTGGACAGTAGAGAGGGGGGACGGGTGCAGGGAGGGTGCTAGTTAAGAAGATGCTCTCTGAAGAGCAGGGTCTTCAGGAGTTTCTTGAAAATTGAAAAGGAAGCCCCTGTTCTGGTAGTGCTTGGAAGTTCATTCCACATTTGTGGAACGATGCACGAGAAGAGTTTGTATTGTCCTGAGCGTAGTATAGGCACTGCTAGCCGACGATCCTGTGATGACCGGAGCGGCCGGGCCGAGACGTAAGCCTTTGCAAGAGGATTCAGGTAGATGGGAGCCGTACCATCTCGGACTTTGTATGCTAGTGTTAGCAATTTGAATTTGATGCATGCTGCTAACAGTAGCCTGTGGAGCTCAATGAACAGAGGGGTGATGTGTGCTCTTTTTGGCTGATTGAAGACCAGACGCACCGCTGCATTCTGGACCATTTAAAGAGGTCTCACAGTATAGCCAGGAAGACCAGTTAGAAGGGCATTGCAGTAATCGAGGCAGGAGATGACAGTAGATTGCACCGGGAGCTGGTTGGCATGTTGTGTTAGGTATGGTGTGATCTTTCATATGTTATACAGCACAAAGCACCATGAATGAGCAACAGAGGCAACATGATCTTTAAAGGTCAGGTGTTCATCAATCACAACACCCAGATTTCAGACGGCCTTTGAAGGAGCCAGAGACAGGATGTCATTTTGGATTGAGATATTGTGCTGTATGGATGGTTTTGCTGGGATGACAAGTAGTTCAGTTTTAGAGAGGTTGAGTTGGAGATGGTGGGATTTCATCCATTTTGATATGTCAGAGAGACAGTTTGATATTCGTGCAGAGACAGTGTGGTCGTCCGGTGGAAATGACAGATAGAGCTGGGTGTCGTCTGCATAGCAGTGGTAGCATTAAAATCCTCAAGGATGTCCAATGGCACCGGCACACAGTGGCTGAGTTGCCCAATAGAGGAAAGGAATCTCCTTCCATCTTTATGCAGATGACATCCAACTGTACATCTCCTTTAAGCCCCATGAGAAGTCTAAGCTGCAGCTGTTACACACCTGCTTAGACTCTATTAAAACCTGGATGGCTGGGAACTTTCTACAGCTGAATGAAGAGGGAGATCCTGTGCCCCAAACAAGCTGGTTCCCATAGTCAGTGACTCTCTTGGTCAGCTTGCTTCTCACACCAAACTCTCTGTCAGGAATCTTGGTGTGACCTTCGATTTCTCACCCTAGATTCTCATGTCAGTTTTCTTGTTCCCTCTTCCTTCTTTCATCTCAGGAACATTGCTAAGCTGCCTGTGCTCGGCTTCTGACCATTTCGTCAAAGTACACCCATATCACCCCGCTTCTCCTCCAGCTTCACTGGCTGCCAGTCACCTTCAGGGTTCCTTTCCAGATCCTGGTTCTGGTCTGTAGGGCCTTACATGGACAAGCGCCATCATACCTTGATGATCTTCTCAGACCTTATACCCCCAGCAGGTCTCTGAAATCCAGTGACCAAAGCCTACTGGTTGTGCAGCGCACCAGGCTAAAGACCAAAGGTGACAGATCATTTGCTGCTGTGGCCCCCAGACCCTGGAACTCTCTCCCCCTGAGCCTGAGATCAGTGGACTCAGTGGTCTCCTTGAAAAAGCAGCTGAAAACTCACCTGTTCAGGCTGGCTTTTGTGGGACCTTTGGTTGATTCTTCATCCCTACCTTCTCCTCATTCAGCTTTTTCTACCAATTCTGCTTTTCCCATGACAACTGATTACATTTTTCTTATTCATTTGCCCTTTCCTCATATTTTTTATATAAATTTTTACTGTCCAATTTTTATGTTTTTTAACCCTCCCACCGTCCTAATGGGTGTGACCCCGCGAGAAAAGTCAACCACTGAGCAGGGTTGATGGTTTATCCCTTGGCTCCATGTGGCAGGGGTGACAAGTGAGCACCACCTCACCCCTGCCACGTGGACCTCAAGGGATAAACTATCAAACCTGCTCAATGGTCAGCTCTCCTCGTGGGGTCACCCATAAAGACAGTGGGAGGGTTTAGAGATTGTTTAATCTTCTTCTTCTTATTTTTCCTACGGGCCCCCTCAGTGATTTCTGACGGCCACTTGAGCACCTTCCCCGCTGAAGTTGACTCAGTCTCACACTGATGGGCCCGCCTCCATGCTTCCAGCTGCTCTCCCACAACCCCCCTTCCCTCCTTAGGTCATCACATCGTCTTAGGATTAAAAATGATGAATATCCTCAAATGCATTAGTATGTGATTAGGCCATCCAGTAAAACTATTCCAGTAAATCTTAATGAGAGCCGGTTTAAAAGCTTTCAACTGGCTTTTGACAACTCTTGACTGAACCTGCTAATCCTCTTGTTTACTATGAAATGAGAGAGGCAATGCATGCTGGAATAAAATACCAGCAAACTAAAGACACATGAGTTTGTCACCAATGTTGTTTAGTACATATTGTTTGTGTAAGGTTATGAAGTTCATCATTTTCAGCTCCACACAGCTGCCCCCTGTGCACAGTAACACCTGTGTAGAAAAGCCAAGGTCGGGTGTTCCTCAGACTGTTTACATTCCAGGAGAAGAGCCAGAAGGAGGAGAAGAAGCTTTACTTAATCAAAGTACTTTATTTGTGATTAAAAAAATATTAAGCAAAACATATGTTGATCAATAATAATCAAGTGAATGATCTGTGAAATAAATATGTCATGATTTATGTTTAATGAAAACAGGATTATTGCACAGACAGACTGATCCTCATCTCCATAGAAACGCATGACACATTGTTCCAACCAATCAGAGCTTTCGGCTGCCGCAGGAGAATCTGGCTTGTTGACTTAAAGTATCCAATCCGCTTTACTAAAACTTTCAACAATTCAGAGATATAAAACAAGGCAACGCCATTTTAAGTCAGTTCCATTTTGACTTCAGTTCTAGTCACCGTCATCCTAAAGAAAAGCACAGACTGGCCAGATGTGTTTTCTTCTTTAAACTAAGAACTGTGAAGCTGGAGATTTTCGTCGTTTAACAACCAGATGACATCCTTTCAAAATAAGAGCACCTGCTGACGCTGTCGATTGGTACCGGGGTCGACCCTCCAGACGGGCTTTGAAACGCTGCGACCGCTGCGCCGACAGCTCCAGCGCACATCCGAGGTCTCCAGACCTGGCATTTCCTGATCTACCTGGGAGGCCCCCACTGGGTACGTACACGGCAAAATAGCGGCTCATGTCATCACTTTATAAGCCTTGTGATATCTAGTCATAACAAAGACTACCAGATTCAATGACGTCAGCCTAAGGAGTCTGAACCAACCACACACACACACACACGCACCAACACAACATCCAAATCCATTTTCATCCATCACAGAGTTAGTCCTGGTAGATTGTTTAGAATTTATAATTAAGAAATTAAAGATTCTCAAACGATCCCAACTGTTTCTCTTCTCTTGTCTCAAAGTCAATACAGAGTGTTTAATTAAACTCCCTGATGATAAAAACAGCCTATTCTTCTGATTATAAAAATGATCTACTTACAGTGTATTAAAATACAACTCTAGATAGTTACATCACTTCAATTCCATTACATTTGGTTGTTAAAAGGAGGCATTTAGTAGAAACAAAGACAAAACAACTAAACATTTCATTATATCAAAATAAAACAAAACCAGTCCCACAACAGGACAGTGTGTAAAATAGCAGCATTTCAGCATTTCACCACAAGCTGATGTCAGACAGACTACAGAATGAGAATGTGTTTAAGAATGTTTTTGTGATACTTTTTTTCTTCCTCCTCTATATTTTTGGACATATCAGTTCTCAGTAGAACAGATTAAGCTTTTTATGATGAAGTTTACTTTAAATGCTTGTTCAGTGTTAATTCAACAATGTATATAACATTTTAGATAGAGCTCCATGACTGACTAAAGAGGCAATTTAGGGAAAAAGAATCAAAGTGTAGCCTGAACGCTTTGATAAAACATTATGTTTGCTTCACAGCACAAAATAAGGAATTTATCATATGTTTTTCTGAAGAACTTGTGTTAAACTATCAATGCAACCCACAACCCAACCCACCCTAGCCAATTAACAGTAGAGGAGTTTAAAAGCCTGATCGTTTTTAATTTAGGGAAGTTCTTTTTTCCCTGGGAGGAACAGCCAACTCAGCTGCATAAAGTTGAATGTATCCACCATAAGTTACATAGCGAAGAATGCTTTCTAGAACAACCTAAACTGTGTAGTGTTATTTTACCCTACGAATATCAGCCTTCAGCCAGGAAAGGTGGATTGGTACTGCGGTGTGATGCATTTAATTGAATTATTTACTACTGGAGGGTAGGGGTTGTATCAACTAGTCAACTAGTCGACTTCACTGCTCTGTAGTGACTTTATGCCTTTCATAGACTAGTTGCTGTCACGTAATAATGACCGACAAGATGCAGTCCTCAGAAAGGACAGCAGGTGACGAGTCCCTGAGCGTCGGGAGGCGATGCACTGTGCCAGAGCGTCGGTATCTGACGCCCGTGGTAAAACGGACATTTGACCAAATTGTGACCTTTAACCTCTTGCAATTTAACCTTCCCCTCACCCCCATCCTAACCTTAACCAGCTTGTGCAAGCAAAGCTCTGATCGTTGGCGTGCTCCAGACATCTGCATCCTGAAGCAGGGGAACAGTAAAGATGCAGAAACTACCGTTGTTAAAAGAGATGTGTTTAACTTTGAAAATGTGGGCACAATTTTAATTGTCAAAAACTCCAGCAAACTAACCCGCTTCAGGTGTATGACGTCATTAATGACTAGTCAAAGTCAACTCGATTTTCATTACTTGACAGTCGACTTTAAAAAAAAATTAAGTCATGCAGCCCCTACTGGAGGGCAGAGCATGCCTGCACATTGCAGGAGCTAAAGCTCCAGCAGAAAAATTTGAGTTGTATGGTCAGGGATGAAGAACACCCCTCCAGCCATCCATTTTCTTCTGCTTATCTGGAGTCGGGTCATGAGGGCGGTATCCTAAACAAAGAGGCCCAGACTTCATTCTACCCAGCCACTTCGGATAGCTCTTCTGAGGGAATCCCCAGGTGTTCTCTGGCCAGCCCAGAACCTTAGGCCGGGGACACACTGGCCGCGGAAGCGCCGCGAAAATGGGACCGCCTTCATTCGGCGCCCTTGTTAAGCTATTCTATAGACCACATGGGCCGCCGAAGCGCCGCGAATCGCCTCGCGCCGGCGCGCGCCGGCGCTCCAGCCCGCGCCGTGCAGCGATCATTTCGGCGTTGGCTCTATTTTTTTCGCGAGCCGCGGGTGAATCGCGTCAATTCTGGCAGGAAGTCAAACGTAGACGTAAGAGGCAGGCCGGTAAAGTTAACAAAATAAAGCATTTCAAAATAAAATTCCGCAATAGTCAAATGTGTTCGTAAACAGACACTGCAGAAAAACCACACGAACACGCACACACATACACACACATCGAACTTGTGTGCGTGTGTGACCACGTGAAGGGGGGAGTGGTTTTGGGTGTCTTTTCACCGGAGCAAACAGGACAGAGAGGCAGAAAGTCTGAGGCAAGCAGTTAGGATGATGACTTTAAATTAATTATGGAAGTTGAGAAACACAAGGAGCTGTACGACCCCCGAAAAACATGATTGTTTACGTTCCCATGTCGGAAGAAACTGCTAAGATACAGCTGCAGAATTGGAGCGGGTTCCAAGAGATTCAACTGGCAGAAACAACTCATACCATAGGTTCACACACACACGCGCGCGCGCGCGCACGCGCACAAACACTCAAACGTAGGAAAAGAGCTGAGAAAAGGCAGAGAGGAAATGGAGGACACCAAGTGTTTAAAAGAAAAACTACAGCTGAGCCGAGGCGCGCCTCGACTGGGGCGCGTCTGATCTGAACTGAGAAGCGGCGAGCAGCGGCCGAATTTCGTGAGCGATTCGCTTCTCGGCGTTATGGTGCTTCCACATTAGCGTTGGCACGGCTCCAATAGGTACCGAACGGCACCGGAATTTGGTTTCACACACAGGTCAGGTTTGGGTTTTCAGTGCCGAGGCGACTAGTGGCGCTTACACATTAGCGCCAGTTTAGTCCCTTACGGTCTCTTCCGGGACTGAAAATTGGTTTCACACGGAGGCCAGATTTGCATTTTTGGTTCTGAGGTGACTCTTTTTCTCAGACCTTCTCACCAGCGGTCAGGCTGGGACCGAGTCAACACTCGGCAAGCAGACAGCTGCTCAGGGGAGAAATCAGTGTGTGAGTACTATCAGAGTCTCCAAAAGCAACACAGCTCATGCCCGCCTTTGTTTACCATATAATGGAGGACACCGCAGACTTTCCGGCACGTATTAAATGCCGCCCACAGGCTCCGGGATTTTTTCATTCCTTAGACGTCCCTCGGATTTATATGTGAACACCACACCGCCCGTTCGAGACCGAACTCACGTCATGCAGTTCGACCAAACCCCGACTGTGCCGACGCTAATGTGAAACCACCATTAGTCCCTCCAGCGTGTCCTGGGTCTTCTTTTAGGTTTTCTCTCGATTGGACGTTCCCGGAAAACCTCACCAGGGAGGCATACAGGGGGCATAAAATTAGATGCCCAAGCCATCTCAACTAGCTCATCTCGCTCTCCCAGATGACCGAGCTTCTCACCCTATAATCTCACCCTAAATTTAATCTCACTTGTGTTTTATTTTTCTCAGTAATGCCTATGTTCTTAGTTTAGTTTTAAATGTTTTTATGACTTTCTACTACTTTTTATATTTGTAACTTTTTCTGTTCAGCGCCTTGGGCCCCCCTTTGAGGGTGGTGGAAAGCGTTACATAAACAAAGCAAGATGATGATGATTTATAGTACATCCGGGGAGTGAGGAGAAGCAGGAGATCCGCTGACCTCAACATGCACATAGGTACATAGGGGTGAGCAGGTTGGACAGATAGGGAGGTGCCAGGTCATGTAAAGCTTCAACGTACAAGAAAAGTGACGGGGAGCTGGTGGAGATGCGGCAGAACTGGGGGGATATGGCTACGTTGTGCGTTGTGTTCGTTAAAAACCTAGCAGCAGAGTTTTTAACAGTACTGTAATGTGGTTTCTGAGGCTAACCCTAACCCTAACCCTAACCCTGAACTTAGAAACTATTTCATGGAAAAACTACTTAGAATAATAATGATGGTGTGACTTTAACTATCCATCCGTTGTCTACACCAGCTTGTCCATGCAGAATGGTGAGGGGGTGGTACCTATCTCCCGCAATCTCTGGGCAAACATGACTTTAAATAATTATTAATGTTAGACAAAGTGTTTCTAAAGCTAAATAACATTTTGACACCAGCAGAGTAAACAACAAACCTTAATATTGTCACCTCTAGCTGACACAAACTCTAAGGAAAAAAACTAAAACGGGAATGCACAGTGGCTGTAATCTGATTACTTGTTTAAAAATAGTTACACAGAGCTGCTACTCCCACGACCCAGACTAGGAGAATGTGGCGAAAATAGACAGATGAAAAGCGGTAGATTACTCGTTACCGTTATCAATTAACTGCACAATTTTTTTTTGGAGCAACTATGAATATAATTTCCTGCACAAAGGACTTCTCTCTGGAAATGTCCACTAAAAATTTGTTTAAAATGAAATTAAATAATGCCAAGTTGTTGAAAAACATCGGCGGCTTCATAACATATAACCATAAAAATTGGGTCAAAAATATACTGGAGCGGGATTTCTCAATGTCAAGGCGCCTGGCCTTGCGAGGCGATGTCTTGCGAGGCCAGGTGCCTTGCTTACGAGGACACTGTCCATCCTTGGTAAAAAAAAAATAAAAATAAAAAAAAACCTGTTAAATGGAACATACTTGCATCACATGACCACTGTGTCCGCTGTGGTCATGTAACGTCACGTGACACGAGAGATAACATTTTATTTTATACTTGTAAGCTTCAATGTAAATATATAAAGAACCTTTTACTTTTTAAATTACATATATATTTGTTAAATTAAATATGCAAACCAGCTAAACACTGAAGCTGCAACTATAAGCAACTAGCCAACCATGCCGTTCTTTTGAAAATATAGCAGTGTATTCTGGGTAATTTTTGACCAAGGCTAGGCTACAAGACACCTCCCGTGTATCCTTGCTCAGCTAGCTAAATGGCTAACAAACAGAGAAAACACGCCTCAGTGGCGCATGAACATTGGAACATGTCTTGGCGGGTCCTGATGACATATCTCCCAGACAACCGGGGTGGGAGCAAGACATCAAGGCAAAGTTCCATGGCATTGAGAGACACCCACAGTCTCTGGGTGATGCCATATTTTGCGCTTCTTTCTACGGGAGCCCGTGAGGACAAAATACATTTACTGATTTGAAAACAAACGGTTACAAAACATTTGCTATTTATACATAGTTTAACACATTTTCCTCTGCTCGTTGCCAGTGATGAAAGGGAGATTGCACTGCCAGGGATTTTTGACCCTAATATTCAGCTGTTGGTAAGGTCTCACTCGGACACAAAGTTAGTGCTTTCTTGCAATGATTTAGATATGTACTGCCCCCTATCACCAGGGAAAATAAGCATTGACACTTTAAAGTCCTAAAAAGTTTTATGAGTAAAAATTTGTACATTAAATTGTTAGACAGTGTCGATGTACAACAACAGCCGGAGAGACAACATTTGCAAATGGGAGCTGTGCAAAATATCTACAGGGGCCACAAATGGCCCCCGGTACACAGTTTGAACATGCCTGTCATGTGCGTTTTTAAAATGCCCTGCCTGAGACACTCCTACCAGTTTAGCAGGCATAGCTCAAAAAGATTTCTGGACCACTTCCAGAGCAACTAGAGACTCCTTTGCAGGAGGGAGCAGCTAAATGTCAGCCTTAGAATCCCCAAAGCCTGAGCAGAGCAGCACTTGAACCAAGGAGGACTCGATTTTAAGGACATATGTGAGAAGATAAATAAATTCTGCTTCATCTGCTGAGTGTGCACTCCTCATCTTCACAGATACAGTGTAAGAGGGCTGGAAATTCCCTTATAGCACAGGTACTGTACAGTGTTTTCTGTCTCGCTATAGAGTTCTAGCATTCAGGAGAGAAAAGCTGTTGGAACAAGGTGGAAACTATTATAGAACAGGAAGTTGTTATTCCAGTTTGAAATGGATACTTTTCCTTCTACGTGGAAAATACAGCTTACCTAACTCCCGTCTGAATGTGCACAGTGTTAACATACATACACATATACAGATTTCAGCTGTGTCTATGTGCAGTCTGAAAAATATTAAAGCTGTGTTGGAGAAAAGTATCAGGGAGAGGACAAGAAAACAGATATCAGATGGAGGAGGTAGTAATTGGGCGGAGGTCGAAGAACCTCTTCTATGCTGTTCGTTGCTCTATTTCACACTCCTCCTCCTCTCAGTTTCCTCCTGAATGTGTCTCAGGTGGCCATCTCTAAAGCCCCGCCCAGAGCTGCAAGGACGGGGGCTTCATGGCTTGTACTACCTCAAGGTCAACGGGTTTGTTCTGGCAAGGCCTGCTGCAGCGAATGGGCATCATTACAGTTTCATTACAGCAAGAACGAGCTGGAATGAAAGCTGTATTTAATGTCTATAAGAGCCATGGGTTCAAAGCCAGGGGGGAGAAACAGGGAGGGAGAGGGGAGGAAAAGGTGAAATGAATCTTGATGGGAAAGAGAAGAATGTCTTTTTAGGTTTGATATCTGGAAATTCTGGTTGGGAACAAAAAAGAACGTTGTTTCTATGTTTTTAAGAAGTGTGTCAGGCAAAATGATCTGACAAGGGACTTGCACTTTCATAGGTGAGAGGATTCCAAAGAGCTTTGCTCTACAGTGAATTCATATATCACGCGTCTTTAGAACAATAACTATCAAGCCATTGCTGCTCGTTCACTAAATGCTGCTTACAGAATTTCTCTGCCATATTTCAGTCACAGAACTTCTTTCATTTTCTCAGTTAAGTACTTTGTCTCATTAATGCTCTTAAGTATTACTTTGTTCAAAACTGAAATAAGTGGTGAAAAAAGTGCTCGCAGTTAACATAACTAACAGCCGGTAAGTAATTACAGCCTGACATCCTGGCTGTCAGCGAGAGAACAAAACCCTTTTCAGACCTGAGCTTTTTAAATCTACTGGTTTAATCACTCCGTTAAAGCAACAGCGTCTACTTGTTCGGACGTGGGTTTTTTAGTTGATGTTCACTCTCCTTCAAACAAATCCTTCACGGAAACCAATGCTTTCCAACTACTAGTTAGCAGGGGTGTGGACTCGAGTCCACACTCATGTGGCAGCAATCCCAGATCATGGCACTTCCCCACAGGCACATACAGTAGGCACAGTAAGCACCAGCCATGATAGGTGCATCACCCCATTATCCTACCCTGATGTGCCCATCTCCCTGGACTAGGGTCAGTCTAGACTCATCAGACCTTTCTTCATAGTTCTTAAGTCCAATAGTTATGCTTTCCCGCAAATTGAAGTATTTTCTCTAGTTAGTTATCTGGCTTCCACCTATTAGTGGTTTTTATATGGTCACACAGCTGTTCAGTCCCAGTCTCTTGAGTTCCCTTTGCATGATGTCCGTGGAAATGCTTGTACCTTCACTACTAAATAGCTCTGAGTTTCACTTTATTTGTTTTCACCAAAGTAGTCACCAATCACTGACATTCTGGATTTTTTTTCTGACCACATTACCCATGCAAGATGATGGTTCCCCATTTTAATCCCAGATTTTACAATCACTCATGGAAACCAACAAGTCCAGATCACATCAGATCTAGAATTAATCAAACAGTTATAAAATCAAAGAGGTCATTCAGTGAAAACATACCCAATGTAATGGAACCAGTAGACTTGGACACAATCATCCATTCTAAACAGCACAAAGTGATGGATTACAGTGGGAAGGAAAGCCCAGAGAGGAACCTCCCGATGGAAGGTGGTTCCACAAGTCTGAGAACCAACCATTCTACTTTTATAAACTCTACAATCCAAAACCTACACGCTGAGAGACAAACGCTCTGTTGGAAACATCTAGAACAAGATTTTGTATAACTATTTTACAAACTTGTGCATGTTTTGATGTGGAATCTCCAGCGATGGGTAATATGTAGTGATGGGACTTATGGCACTTTCATGGGAGCCATTCATTAGTCGGCTGTTCAAAAGACTGGCTCCTTTAAACGAAGTGAAGCCCAGAGAGCTGTGTTGGGGTGTTTAAGAGCAACGTGTTCCTCCGGTGTCCGTGAGGGCTCACGGTGTTGGGTAGCGTTCCTCCTATGCCCTTCACAGCGGTGGGTGGGGTTTGAGCGGGTGCACTTTACCGACTTCCGGGGAGGTTTGTTACTGGAAGGCAAGATGGACGGCTCTCTACAGGGACTTGGCTCTCATCGTTCACTTTAAAAACCCATTTAAAAGATTTGATTCGTTCGTGAACGTCACATCACTACCCCCTATAACTGTTTTGTGTCGTGGAGGAGCAAATTTGTGTGCATCTGTGTGAAACATCCATCCATCCATTTTCTGAACTCGCTTGTCCACGTAGGGTTGCAGGCGCCTATCTCCAGTGGTCAACGGGCAATCAGGCGGGATACACCATGGACAGAGAGCCAGTCCATTGCAGGGCAACACAGGACAAACAACCATGCACACACACACACACACACACACACCCCTAAGGACAATTTGGACAGACCAATCAACCTAACAGTCATGTTTTGGGACTGTGGGAGGAAGCCGGAGTACCCGGAGAGAACCCACACATGCACAGGGAGAACATGCAAACTCCATGCAGAAAGATCCCAGGCCGGGAAGCGAACCCAGGACCTTCTTGCTGCAAAGCAACAGCTCTAACCACTGCGCCACTATGTAGCCCCTGTGTGAAGCACACATTGGACAATTAGAATGACAGAAAGAACGGCTACCCCCCAGCCACGACTTGGCTCCCATCATTCAAGTTTATGAGCCGCTCAAAAGAATCGGTTCGTTCGAAAAAGTCACAAATCTAGTAATATGGAGGGGGAATCTGTAGGATACCTGAGTTGCTTACATAACATGATACAGAAACATATCAGATACTTCATTATGAGTTTCAACAATTGTGTTCTAATCAAAACAACGTGCACATCTTTATTTATGTTTATTTCTGAGTGACTCAGAACAAAGATAGAAGAAGCAACATTTAAGTCCCTGCAGACTGCTAAAGCGCTGACGTAAAGAAGGATGTTATTCTGACAAGGGAGTCCTCTTTTCCTGGAAGTTTTAACCACCAACAAAAATAAAAAGACAAAATCCAGAAATGTACTCTGTGACAGTAAAACTTGTTTCAGTCATCAAATTAATTATGACTGCTAACTACTAACCTACCAGGTGCCAAGACGGAATTAATTTCCAACTACCCCTGACTGCATCCCGGAGATCGGGGCGGGGCTAAATGTGGGCGGGGTCAAACGTTTAGAGGTGGGCGGAGACAACTATTTGACTCCTGCGTCCTGCCCCTCTCAATGGAACCAGGAAACCGCTATGCTATGTGTGTGTGCAATGCTGTGACAGGTGTCGGGACAGAGGGAAGTAGCTGCCAAAATGGAGGTAAGCTAGGATTTTTCTTTCTCTGTTTTAACAATATCGAGGACCAATGTTGGGCGAACGTTTTATAAACTTGGAAATTAAAGGTTTTTTTTCCCATTATGAGTTTTAGATGATACATATAGCCTATTTTACACATGCGGGGCGACTTACTTTTGAGGAGAAATATTTACAGGGTTCCCACGGAGTCTTAAAAGCATTGAATTTATGAATTTGAAAGTAATACCTTTAAAAGACTGGAGAAACCCTTCAATTTTGGCATCTGGGTCTTAAAATTTGTGTTGGATGTAAGTTTTCTGTACTGCATTTTTCTTCTGAAGTTCATCAAAATATTCCAAACAAGTGATGACACCAAGAGAAGCACTAGTATTAATAAAGGCTATTTTTAGACATTTATTTCAATTTTGTGTCTTTACAGTTTGCACTGTTGCTTTTATACAATAGAAATACTGCAAGAAATTAGGGTAATAAAATTAGCAATAATAAAAAAAATGTCTTAAAATTAAACTAAAATATAGGCAACAAAAATTATTAAGGTTCTAATGTCAAACCAGATCGGTTATATTTTTAACCATTTGTTTAAAAATATAACTGATCTTCTACCAAGTGCCCACCCAGTGTTTTGTCAAAATATATTGGTAAAGTTGTATAGATAAATAAATGAAATTAGTTCAATAATTTTATTTTATTTACTTTTTTGCTGATAGTGCCGTGAAATAGGTATTAATTTTCCATATGGCTTTAGAAAGATCTTAAACAGACTTAAATTTAAGTTGAAGAAACCTGTAGGAACACTTTTATAGCTTTGGGGAGATATGTTGTGTAGTCATGATTACTTTTTGGTGGAAAATATATTTTACGAAGGGGAAATATGTTAGTTTTTTAAGCTTTTTATGTTCATATCTGAGTTCTACACCTGATGGGCTTTATTATTATGGTTAGAGTGCTAATCTGATATGTGTAATTATATAAACGTTTTGCTCAGTCAAGTGTCAGAATAACATGAATGTTTTCATAGTGAATGAATGTTGTCATTGTATCACCAAGGTCTGAGGAAGACAGGGTGCAGGCACGAAAAAGACGGAGAGAGGAAAGAGTAAAACAGGTGAGAGACAATTTGATTAATTCTTGTAGTTTAACTGTTGCTTGCAGACTAAAGCATAATTCCTTCACTTATTTCAGGGCCTGGAAGTGGTCCCTCCTAAGAAGTCCTGCCATACTGAATTAGTCTGTGCAGCATCAGGTATTGTTCAAACAAGTATTATTGTACACAACCCCCTAGGTTGTCGAAATGGGATGTGGGAAGATTCAAGATTCAACCTTTTGTCATATGTACAGCTAGAAAAACACGCTTTCTGCACAATGAAATTGTTACTTTGCCAAGATTAGAAAATTAAGACCGTTCCAGACAGATCACTTTTTTTTTCAAAGCAAGTTTTTCAGTCATTTCTCTATTTTCATTAAACCAGAATACTAAGCAACTGATCTTTTTTACAACTTGCATCGTTAATATGCTTTTTATGAACCACAATCTTTTTCCTTTCTAGCAGAGGCTGAGAACTTGCTGGAACTGGACTTTTCTTGTGTCATTGTTTCTTCTCCAACCTCTATTTTAATTAGAGGTGTCAAATAATTCCATTACTTGCATTTAATTTTTTACAGCCATGATTAACGTGTTATATATTTTAATTATGTTTATCATTTTTAATCTACTGCTTCTTTATGGGACTTTTAAATAAACCAATTTCTTTTCTTGTTCTTGAAGGGTTGATGTAAACTCATAAGTTGAAGGGTTGACGTTACAGTGACAAGACCGGTGAGAGATTAGCTGCAGCAGTGTTTATTTCAGCGACCTTGTTATCTTTACTCTGTTTTTTTTCACCCTTCTTGCAACTTTTTCCAAAGTTATTGTTACCATTTGGATGTAATGGGTGTGTCGCTGAGTATCAAGGCTGCTGACAGCTTCTCTCCTGTATCAGACGCACCTCCGTGCTGCAGTTTGGAAAGACCACAGCATCAGCTGTTTGGCTAGCTGTTAGCATTGAAAATAAGGCTTATATTATGTACAGTTATTAGATTAAATTGAAAGATTAGATTACTTTCAGATCATACATAATTAATGTAAAATATGTTTTTAATCTCTTGACAGCAGTAATTTTAATATTGTCTTTATTTTTGATTAGGAGAATTCTCTGCTTGAGGACACCTTTGAGGCAGCAAGGTGGTGTACCACAAGGTCCTTCAAAGGAAGCCTTTCCCTTCCCCAGGTCATCACCATGGACAGGGAAGCTTGCCGGAGGGCAGTGGAGAGGTTATGCTTCTGTGATGGCCTAGATGAAGAGGAGATGAACGATTGCAGGGAACCGTTCCTGTTCATGTTTAGTTTTCAGTCAGACTATGAGGAGTTCTGCAGAGAAATTGAGGAAAAAAGGAAGATGAAGGTGTTTTCTGGTTTTGAAATGCCATAGTACAGCGGTGTCACAGTTTTTGCAATTCTTTTTCCTCCTCACATTGTTTTTTTTGGAGGTTCTCTTGTTTTTTGTGTGCTTTTTGGTTCATTTGTTTGTACTTTTTTTTAATTCCTGTGTTGGCTGTTGTTTGCTGTATTAAATTTACCTTTTTTGAAAAATTTAGTCTGCATTCTTGGGTGTCTCACACAATGTCTCACCACCCCGCCTCAAACCCTGGCGTGTTTTAAGAAGTATCAGCACAATTTAAGTCTCTGTTCCTCTTAATGTAGCTGATATAACTGAGTGTACAACAAATTTACCCGTGTCTGTCTATACTGTTTTACACTCACTTGGAAAATGACTATTAAAATAAAGGCAGCATTGATAAAATCAACTATTAAAATGGTTTTGACAGGTTCAAAGAATAGTCTTATAAATGCCTGAACCTTTTATATAGGTACCAAAAGTATAGCTAAAAGACACAAATACCTATGTGCTATAAATACACATACCATACAAAAGTAGAAAAAAGAATAAAAATATCAGAACAGATTGGATCAAAAATGGTGCCTGTAATTATCTGCTCTTTAAAATTATCATGACATCCAGCAAACAAGTCATTTGATTACCAATGTTATGCTTTACATGGGTTTTGTGGGTTTTTAGGGCTTTCTAATCCTTAGAAAGGGGCTACTCGCAGTTTCCTGATTCCATTGAGAGAGGGGCAGGAGTCAAATAGTTGTCTCCACCCACCTCTAAACGTTTAACCCCGCCCACATTTAGCCCCGCCCCGATCTCCGGGATGCAGCCAGGGGCTACTCTTAATTTCTGCAGTCCTTAAAAAAACTCCATGTGATATAACTGTTCGTTTCACTTTGAACAGTTTGTTTGGCAGAAATATCCATATTTTCCTGCAGGGAAGTGTCCTGCTGCACCAGAGATAGCTGCTGCTGCATGAGATCCTGATCACTA
>NC_091753.1:22356160-22491160 GCF_043380555.1 Nothobranchius furzeri
GTCAGCCACCCCATTCTCCTTCCCTGGAATGTGATAAATCCTGAACCGGTATGGTTGAAGAGACAAGAACCATCTGGTGATACGACTGTTTGTGTCCTTCATCACCTCCAACCATTTGAGTGCCCGATGGTCAGTCTCCAGGGTGAACTCATGTCCCAGTAGGTAATATCTGAAAGAATCAATTGTCCACTTAATGGCCAGGCACTCCAGTTCTACTGCCGAGTATCGGGTCTCACGTGGGAACAACTTCCTGCTGACAAATGCCACCAGTTTCCACTCCTTCTCCCTGCAAGAGGACTCCACCAATCCCTCTAGTGGAGGCATCAGTCTGAACAACAAAAGGCAAGTTAAAGTTGGGGCTCTGAAGTACAACATCCTGACAAAGCACATTTTTCAGATCTTGAAACGCCAACTCTTGTTCTTCTCCCCACACTGTCTTTGTTTTAGACGTACTTGTGAGATCGGTGAGAGGGGCAGCTCTGGCAGAAAAATTCCTTATAAACTGCCGATACCAACCTACCAGGCCCAGAAAGAACTTCACCTGCTTCCTGGTGGTTGGTCTTGCTGCTGCTTTAATTGCATCAACTTTGTCTTTCACGGGCTTAATAACCCCTTGTCCCAGGGTGTGGCCCAAATACTGAAGCTCCTTCTTGGCCAAGCAACATTTCCTGGGATGGATGGTCAGGCCCGCCTCCTTTATCCTCTGCAGGACCTCCTTCAGTTGGATGAGATGTTCTTTCCATGTGTTGCTGTAGATAACCACATCATCAAGGTAAGCTGCAGCAAATGAATCCATACCAGACAGCACCTTGCTCATCAGCCTCTGAAAGGTGGCTGGCGCACCATGGAGTCCGAAAGGCATCTTTGTGAACTGCCACAGTCCTTGAGGGGTCCTAAAAGCAGTGAGAGGCTTAGCAGCATCAGTCAAAGGCACCTGCCAATACCTTTTACAGAGATCCAGAGTACTTATGTATTTGGCTTGGCCCACACACGCTATAAGATCTTCAAGTCTTGGCAATGGGTAAGCATCAAAATCTGACTGCGCATTCACCCTTCTGAAGTCAATACAAAAAGGAATACTCCCATCTTTTTTGATTACCAGAACCACTGGGTTGCTCCATTCGCTATTAGATGGTTCAATCACCCTGAGCTTCAACATGACCTCAGTTTCATCTCTGAGCACAGGAAGCATCTTCTCTGGGACGCGGTACATCTGTTGTCTGATGGGAGTGCTGCTCTTTAGGCGGATGTCATGTCGCACCAGATCTGTAGTTCCTGGTTGCTCTTCTCTTCTGGCACTCACAGAGTACAGTCGCTTCCCCTTTTGCTCCCTTATCTTTTTTCCCCAAGGCTCTTTGTCCTGTCTGCCTACAGAGCGCTTCTCTGCATTTCTTCTGGGATTCCCTATTTTTTTTAGAAATGGATTTAATTAATTGGTCATTCAACGCGATTGATAAGATCTTTTCCACGATGAGTACGGAGGAGGGGGCTCCCACCTGCCCTCAAGGGACACACGCAGCGGGATATGCGCTCGATTCCTGGAAGGTCTGGAGGATCATTTGTCTCTCTCAGCTGTCCATTGAGGACGTCGAAGATATGTGGATATTTGGCTTGATGATCACTGGATTTCTTCTGATTGGAGTGGGAGGATATCTGGTTTTCTGGAAATTTGGAAAATCGGGAGCGATTGGAGTGCGACCCGCACCCATGGCAAGCACCGCCCGGGCAGATGCCTCACAGACTGGGACGTTACTCGAGGTGAACCATAAGCTGGACAATGTCCTTGCTGCGTTACCGGTATTAGTGCGCAAAATGGATGTCATCACGGAGAGGGTCACTGGATGGTGTGGAGATGTTTAATACCTAAATTGGCTTCACTGGAGGACTTGAATGATCAATACAGACTTTAAGGCAGAGAGGAAAATTATCTCTGCCTGACCCAAACAAAGTCCTGTTATCCAATCTGACGCCATAGCAGCCTTGGAGTTGCGTGAAACAACCCCCACGATGGAAGGAATGCAGACAGATGCTGTGAAAACCCAACCTACCCTCCGCCTTCAGATTGTGGTCTCTGCATAGCGAGGTCATCAAAATGGAGGAACTCAATGTGCTCTGTGCTTTCCCATGACCTCCCACCCACCTGTGGGTACAGTTGGCCGAGCGCCACACAGGCTGCTCCCGCTGAGGAAAACAGGATCCCAGCCCCCTGCTGGGTGTAACTCTGCTCTGCCTTTTTTTCCCTCCCCTAATTCTCCTCATGTAATCCCCTCTTCATCTATTGAAATGAGCACCGTTATGGCTGCTCTCGTGGTCTGCCTGTATCTGTTCTATCTACATGTGTGTGTAACCTTGGTCAGGCTGTTCTGTGGAGTCAAGTTCCTATGCTCTGGTTCGCTGGAGCACTGGCAATAAAATTCTCTCTGATTCTGATTCTCTGATGATGGCCACCAGCTCCTGCTGCTGTGTGAGAGAGAGATGGGACAAATCAAGTGAGGCTGGACAGTCATTCACAGGTGGCAATGCTCTCTCCACCTCATCCTCTTCTTCCACCTTCTGAACAAAACATTGCTCACAAAGTGGGGGTTCACGAGATTTCCACTCTTTCAGAAGACTGATGTGGAAAACCTGCTTTGAGTTCCTCCTCTCAGGCATCTCAATCTCATAGGTGGTCCCACCTAGTTTCCTTAACACGGTATACGGACCCTGCCATTTCGCCAGAAGTTTATTATCAGATGTAGGAAGTAGTAAAATAACCTTCTGACCTGAGTTGAAGACTCTCTGCCTGGCTGTCTTGTCATACCCGGTTTGCTGTTGCTGTTGCACCCTTTTCAGTTGGTTCCTCACAAGGGTGGTTGCCTCCTCCATCTTCTCCGCCCCATAGCCATTTCCTGCTCCATCTCCTCCACCGCTTCCGCCTCAACAGCCTTGCTGCTCTTTGACTGCTCCTTTGGACCCATGATTACTCCTACTGGACAGCTCTTGACGTCAGCGCCACATCCCACCTCTGCCACCAACTGTACGGTTTTGGCCCAGAGAGAGCCTCTGCCTCAGGATGTTACCAGATGTTTGTCAACAGAAGAAAAAGCAAGAGTCCAGGATGTTGCAGTGCTCTGACTTTTTATCCTTTTTTTCTGAACACAAACAATCCATGACATTGGGGCATGGATTCCCCTTAACAAGCAATCAACCAACCAACAACAGTGCCAAATCCAACCTTTTAAAGCTAACTTAGAACCAACCATTATGTTATGGGCAGGGGAAACAATTAGCTTGAAATCCTACAATCAATAAAGCACATCTCAACAAATATTTCAAACAATCTATTTACATATTTACCTCCTACCTTAACTCAAAAGAACAAAAACAACAACAACTACACTTAAACAAACACAAGATAACCTCCTCTCCCCCCTCTCTCTTCAGTCAGTTAGTTTCTTCCTCAGTGGAGCTGATTAAGCACATCAGGAACAGATCATGGCTGTCTATGGGCGCGCTTCCAAGGCAACACTTCCTCAGGCCTGACCTCAGAAGGAAAGGAGTGATGATCACCAATAAATCAACTTAACTTAAAGTAATTTATAGATTACCAAGCTTATTTGACCTAAAACACACACAGAAATACAGGATTAAACAGAAACAAGAGACATAACTATTAGTGAGGAGATAAATCCCTCACAGACTGCTGGAGGACTTACTGACCACTTGACGACTCTTGTTGTGAATTGGCGCAATATAAACAAACTTTATTGAAATAAAGCATCAGGTGATGAATTGTTCTACTGAGATTCTACATAATCGTAAACACACCTGACATAAGATACATATGAGCTCCACTGCAGATAGTTGGGTATCGTGTCAAAGCTGACAAAGAATCCAGAGAATAGCAGCACAGGGATAGCTGTGACAGGTCCTATAAATGTAGCGACCTGTGGGACAGAAGACACAACCTGTTGTTCACGGACAGCATGAGACATGAAGTCCAACAGAACTACTACAAACTAGCAATACCTGGAGGGACGTGGAGGCAGCACCAACCAGTAGGCCCAGGGACTGGGCCACCAGGGCGGTGCAGATGGACAGGGCGATGAAGAGCAGGTACCGAGGGGCTTCAGGCGGCTGCTCTGTCATCCAGTACACAATGCTGCAGTACATTATGGGACAAATCACCTGCAACAGCAACTGTATTAGCTGCAGGGTTACCAGTTGGCAAGATGCAGCTAATGAACCTGAACTGACACACAAGGGAGGGCCTGTGCATGAATGTGTTGTTTTATTATGTGCAACGCTTTGGTCGGTTGTAATGCCATGTTAAAAGCACACTATAAATTAAGTGGTAATGTATGATAAATTTATTTACACACAGATCTGTGTATTTCGTGCATAGGAACTATTTTATGCATTGTGTTTTGTACTTGTGCATAGAAATGTTCCTAAATAAAAGAATAGAATAGAACAGAAAGCCTTTATTGTCACTATACACAAATATAATGAGATCATATGCAACAACTTCAGTGCAGCACAATAAACAATAAAAAAAACTAGCAGTACAAAGCTGCTCTATACCAACACATTCTCACTCCCAGCGCATCAAAAACAAACGCTTGGTCAGCCACCCTCCGCGTCAGACCCCTGATGCTAAAAGTGCCCTTTTTCATCACTTATGTGCGAAAGGGGTTTTTCCCTTTTCTGACTGCAGATCCCAATGCAGCGTAAAACTGACGCGATGGGATGTCAGCAGCCAGGGCACCAAACAAGCTCATTGTATCTCACCCTAACCTTATCTTGTTATTTAACCTTCCCCTCACCCCTATTCTAACCTGAACCATCTTATTAGCTAACACGTTAGTGATGTGTCAGTCGCTCTAAAAGCCGGCTCTATGAAGTGAACGGCGGGAGCCGCCTCGTCATTGGTCGGGTTTGGACTGAGGCAATGCGAGGGGGAGGTTTCAACTACCCAGGTGGAGGTTAAAATTAGAGTGTGTTTGTAACCTCCCCCTCGCCAGATGGTGCGGAGGTCACCACTGGCCACTAGGGTGTGCTGTAATCAAACCTCGAGGGAAAAAGGTGTATTCAGGGATGTGCCTGAAGTCACGTACATGTGACTATCCCCTGCAGGGACGTGCCTGAAGTCACGTACATGTGACTATCCCCTGCAGGGACGTGCCTGAAGTCACGTACATGTGACTATCCCCTGCAGGGACGTGCCTGAAGTCACGTACATGTGACTATCCCTGACTGTATATACTGCTGCTTCTCATTTGGATTGCTGCTGCTCAACCATCACATTGCTGTCTATCCATGGTACTGTTCGACTTGTATCTGTAAGTCTTCACCTGCTTCGAGGAGTGTTTTTCTTCATGAAGGAGCCATGGTAGTCGTCAGATGCTCCGTTCCAGCCTGCACGTTCGCCACCGACGATGTGTCCGAGGCTCTCACCGTGGCGCTGCTGGCAAACCATGGCCTGGCCCATCAGAGCTGGACTGAACCTGCTGCGCCCGTTCGGGCCCCGGGCCTGCCTGGCCCTGCGCTGGATCGACCGAGAGTGGATGTCGACATGTCCAACGAGGAATGGAACATTTTTACACGCCGCTGGGACCTCTTACGTGCTGGTTTGGGCAAAGGTGATGCCCAGGCCCCCTTCCAGCTGTTTCAGTGTGCCGGTCCGGAACTTGGGGACAGTTTGTTAAAGGCTAACCCGGATGCTGCAACTGGACCGGTTGAGACTCTGCTGGCTGCCATGCGCTCTCTGGCGGTGATACCGGTTACCACATGTGTTCTGAGGACTGAACTGCTTCAACTACCCCAGGATCGTGACAAGCCCTTTCGTGCATTTGCTGCCAGGGTGCGTGGCAAGGCAGAAACCTGTGCCTACAACGCTGTGTGCGGATGTGGGCAGTCAGTTGACTATTCTGATCATATTATTCATGATGTACTGATTAATGGGATTAATGACTCTGATATACGAAGGGACATGTTGGGGACTCATGATGTTCTGTGTAAGTCTGTGAATAATATTATAGCACTGTTGGAGAACAGAGAAATGGCTCGCAACGCCCTCCCCTCCTCCAGCCTGTCAGCTATGTCCTCGTTCAGGCGCAGACAAGCTATGCCACCATCAGGGCCTGCTTCCTCTCCGGCCCCACCAGACAGGTCTGCTAGGGCTATATGCCCTGATTGTAAAGTGTCTTTCTTTGTTTTTTCTGAGGGTTCTCGGGGTTGGAACACCAAGCCTCATCGAATGTGTGCAGACTGCTTCCGGGCCCGGAAGAGATGGGCACGGCACCAGCCACACATAGATGACAACAGGCTGCTGTAGGCTATGGCGTGATATCGCAGGTATCATCCGTCACGTCGGGCGTCTGCTCTAATGGGTGCCGCAGAGACAGGCACCGACCCCGCACCTTGGGGACGCATAACTGCAGTGATGGGCCCACGCCGATCAGGCTCAGCCATCACATCTTCTCCAAGGGCGAATAGCGGCGCGCAAAGCTCAGGGACCACCCTCGAGTGCCCATCTGCATCCAGGTTGATGATAAGGTGAGGTTCACTAGTGGAGCCGGTGCCAGATGCCCGGCTGTAGAGGCCACCATGTCCGCCATTGCAGACACGGGGGCTCTGTCAGACCTGTGGTCCCTGGAGGAGTTTCTGGCATGCGGTTTCGCACACAGCACCCTCCACCCAGTGGTCCTAAACCTATCAGCGGCAAACAGCTCCCCCATTGACATCGAGGGAGCCTTCTTTGCCAAACTATCCACTGCTGCCCCTGGTGGTGAGGTGGTGTCCTGCCGCGCAATGATATATGTTAGCAGGTCAGTTCACGCGATGTACCTCTCGTGTGACTTCCTGCTCAGCCTCGGCCTTCCGTTGCGGTGGGCTCACCAGAGTCACATGCCTGGGAGAAGTCTGCGACGGAGGCATGGCTTCCCATCATGTGGCTTGTTGCTCATGTCCTCAACACAGCACCCGGCCAGCGCGTCCCACGGATTTGCCATTCCCATGCTCCCCAAAAAATAATCACCGGATGAAGGCGTGGCTGCTTGACAGGTACGCATCTTCAACATTCAACACTTGCCCCCATCGGCCACTACCATGCATGGAAGGTCCACCCATAGAAATACACGTTGACCCGGCGGCAACGCCAAAGACGTGCCACACCGCGGCGGCCTTGCCTTTGCAATGGCATCAGAGGGTGCATGACGACCTACTTCGGGACGAGTCCCTGGGCATCATCGAATGTGTCCCGTATGGCGAACCAGTGACCTGGTGCCACTGGATGGTGGTCACCCGGTAGCACGACGAAACCCCCCGCAGGACCGTCGATATCTCACCTCTTAACAAATTCTGCAAACGTGAGACTTTCGCAACCGAGTCCCCATTGCACCTGGCGCGCCGGATCCCGAAAGGGACCTGGAAGACTGTCACTGATGCCTGGAATGGGTATCACAGCGTGCCCCTGTGAGAGTCAGACCGTCATCTCACTACCTTCATCACTCCCTGCGGCCGCTGGCGTTACACCAGAGCCCCACAGTGTCAGGTACTGGGTTTGTGGGTTCACATTTCCTCTTCACAGGTTGTTGGAGGGCTAGGGAGACTCATAAGGAGACTCCATCCAGCTAATTACCTCGGCTGCAGAGTCACCCTGCTCACCTGCAGCCCATCATGTAATTAGACGGGAGGAATAAAGGAGCCAGTGAACCATCCACTCAGCGCCAGATTGTTTGCCTTAGTGGTAACGTCCAGCCACCTGAATCTGTTCCTGTTATCCAATCTTATTCTAGTCTGTTCCCTGAAACCTCTGTCTGTCATCACAGGATTCCTAGAACCCGTTCTGGATTACACCTTTGCTTGGAAGTCTCATACCAGCCTCTGCAGCTCCCGGATCTCCTGAACCACGGCTGAATCCTCCCTGGCTCTGTTCTCCTCCCGTGCGTCTCCTGTTCACCCTCCAACAACCCGCCTCACTTCTCCGAACCTCCACATCTACCCACAGCCCCGGTACCGGCTCACCTCTCCCACGCTCCGCTACAACCAAATCTCAGTAAGAACTCTCCCCACTATCTACATAAATATCTCCCCGTCCCGATCATCATTTCATGTGTTATTTCTTCCAGTGATCCAATCTCTAGCTCCGGAACCAGCCCATCCCTGCTAGCCTCCGCTCACCTCTAATAAACTATTTTTTACTTCATCTCCTGGTCTCTTGAGAGTCATCTTGTATGTGGGCCAAATATCTAAATAGAGAAAAAACCATGACACACAGGGCTTTCTGTCGTCTGGCGATGGATACAATCGCCGCTTTGATGCGATCCTCTCCGACTTTGAATGGAAGAAAAGGTGCGTGGATGACACCATCCACTATGACACCGACATTAACAGGCATTGGTGGAGAACAATCGACTTCCTGATGCACGTTGGCCGATCTGGCATCGCGTTGAACCCATCTAAGTTTCAATTTGCCGAGAGGGATGTTGATTTTGCCGGTTTCAGGGTCTCCGATGCTACAATCGAGCCCCTCCCAAAGTACCTGATGACCATCAGGGATTTCCCCATGCCTACCTCGACCACGGATATCAGGAGCTGGTTTGGTCTGGTTAATCAGGTGGCGAACTACGCGCAGCTGCGTGATTTAATGGTACCATTTAAGCCCTTTCTGAGCCCTCGATGCAAATTTGTGTGGTCACCCGAGTTAGAGGCAGCATTTCAGGCATCCAAGCTGGCCATCATGGACTCTATCCGGGCAGGCGTAGAGATCTACGACATGGAGAGGCACACTTCTCTCCACCCAGACTGGTCCAGGCGCAGCATTGGATACTTCCTCCTCCAGCAGCACTGCACCTGCAGCTCTGGTGTCCCCGGCTGCTGTCCGGATGGATGGAAAATTACTCTGGCCGGCTCACGCTTTCTCTCCTCCGCTGAGTAGTGATACGCCACTATTGAGGGGGAGGCCTGTAGCATGGGGTCTGGAGCAGACCAGATACATCACGCAGGGATCCTTCTTTTCTCCATCCACAGCTGGAGATCCGATATGGACAATAAGGCATTAGAACCTGATTGTGTGACTCTCTCCATGGAGGAAACCGTCTTCTGTAATGGAGCCAGCCAACCTTTAGCTCTCCCTCAGCTGCCTCAGGACCCATCCTTGTTTGACCACATGAAGAAAGTTGAGAGCCAGATGACTGATGCTCAGTGTTTCTCACACCTACCTAAGCGCTCACCTGTGGACCTGGAGTTTATCAACGTCTCCTATACTATTCAGGAAGGACCTTGCTGGAAGAGAAGAGGTAATGCAAGCGTGGTGCACATGTTACAAACTGTCACAAGTACAGCTCAAAATATTAGAATATCATTTAACAAAGTGTAGCTCATATTAAAGTGCTCAGCATAAACGAGTACACTCCACTACATTTGTCAGAAAATCTTGAGTTTTCTTTCAGAATCAACATTTTTTATGAGACACCAAACTACAAAATACTCCCACAAATGTGGTCCATTGATTGCAAACAAGAAATATTCATTTGCAAACACAAAAAAGTGATTTTCCTAACAAATACTTTCAAGCCCATGTTGCAAAAATGAGTACACCCCAATTAGACGTCTTAGGAGAAAAGCCACACTTAAGACTACAAAATTTGAATGAACAGGCATTCAACCACAGGTGAGTCTGATGATTCATTTAAAGAGGGACTGCACACCATCAGAAAATGTAACTCCACCCCCAGTCAAGATTTGAAAAATACTATGAAAGTGGGCGTTGCCAGGAGGCACGGAGTGGCATGGCCAAGTGTGGGGAATTTCCATCCTGGGAGGGAGGGGGAGTGGGAGGAGACAGTACCGATGATGTCAAATTGTACCGGCACCAGTCGATCACAAGTTTAAAAAGCAGTAGCCACTTTTCTGCCACAGGGGGCAGCACCAAGATGTTTTTAGACCTAGATTCTAGATTTAATCAAGTTTACACCGACATGTCAAAAAAATGCACAGAAACAGAAAGATTGCATTTGTAAAGACCCAGTTATACAGTTTATAAGCAAAATATTATTTTTATTTATTTATTTATTTATTATTTATATAGCATGTTTAAACAGCGACTACGCCAACCAACGTGCTGCACAAGACGATAGGACACCAAACTAGAAGACAGCAGCATAAAATAGATAAAAACACTTAAAAACTAAAGTAACAGATCACCAAACTAGAAAACAGCGTCGTCATTAGATAAAAATAAGTTAAAAAAAAACTAAAATAACAGACAAAATTAAGAGTTAAACAATCTCAGCTGGGTAAGCCAGGGAATAAAAATATGTCTTCAGACGTACTTTAAAAGTTGGAGGGGGGGGGGGGGGGACAAGTTGGACCGTCAGGGGGAGTTGGTTCCAAAGCTTAGATGCACAAACTTAAAAAGCCGTTCGCCACGTGCCCTATAGCGAGCTGGAGGGACGAGCAGAAGGTGCTGGTCAGAGGACCTCAAGGTTCGCACCGGAACATAGGGGCTTAAATGCTGTGCCAAATAAATGGGTGCCATTTCATTCAAAGATTTATTCACCAGCAGTAGAATTGTAAACTTAATCCGAAACTGAACAGGAAGCCAGTGCAAATTTGCTAAAACAGGTGAGATGTGTTGCCATCGGTCTGTGTTTGTTAGAAACCTCACTGCAGCATTCTGTACCAATTGGAGGCGTACCATTAAAGAGGAGGGAACCCCATATAACAGAGCTTTAGCATAGTCCAAACGTGACGTTACAAAAGCATGAACAACCATGTGGAGATCTCTCTTGTAAAGGACCGATTTTAATTTAGTCAGCCGGCGAAGATGAAAGAAACACGACCTGACTATCTGGTTCATCTGTGTATCCATTTTAAAATTGGTGTCCAGTATGACCCCCAAACTTTTAATTGTCGGCTTCAGAAAAACTGACAAAGAATGAGGCAGAGATGGCTCAACAGCAGAGGGGGAGCAGGGGACAAAAAAATTGCCTCCAGTTTGGAGCTGTTTAGATGGAGGAAATTGGCAGAAAGCCATAACTTAATTTAATTCAGGCAGTCAGTCAGTGGTTGCACAGGGTCAGCCGCTTTAAGAGCCACATACAGCTGGCAGTCGTCAGCATAGAGATAATAATTCGCCCCGAATTTTCTGAAAATAGCTGCCAAAAGGTAAAATATATAGATTAAAAAGAAGCGGACCTTTAGTTACTCTTTAAGAGGTGTCCAGCAGACAGGTGGCTATAAAAGAACATTACTTAACAAAGCAAAGCCTTTCCCATTTCATGCTGTCAGCAACGGCTCCACACGGAAGAGAAATGTCACAAAATCTGAAAAAGGAAATTATTTCTGTACACAAAAGGTGAGGGCTGCAAGAAGATCAGAAAAGCTTTAGATATCACTCAGAATACTGTAGCAAAAGTGATCCAAAAGTGTAAGAAAGATGCAAGTGAAACCATCTTACAGAGACATCCATGCCATCCACGGAAGTTAACATCTCAACAGGAGCCTCTTCTGATGAGAAGGGTTGAAGAAAATCGCCATGTAAGTTCACTGCAGTTAGCTAAAGCAGTAGAAAGCCAAACTGGAGTGACTGTTTCCCGAGACATACGGTGCACACTGCAGAGGAATGGCATGCATGAGTGTCGTCCACGTAGGGAGCCTCTCCTAAAGCCCATGCACAAACACACCAAGGATTAGCTTGGGCCCATGCTGAAGGAGATGAAGACTGCTGAGAATCTAGACTCTGGAGTGATGAGACAAAGATCCCTGTTATTGGAACTAAGTGTTTCAAAACTGTATGGCATCTTCAAAGAGAAATGCTTGGTGCACACAATGAAGCATGGTGGTGGCGGTGTCCTTATGTGGGCTGCATGAGTGCTACTGGTGTTGGGGAGCTGCATTCCATTAATGGTAACATGAACTCAACAAAGTACAGCTGTTGTTGTTGTTGTTGTTTATGTGCTTAGCAGACGCTTTTACCCAAAGCGACTTACAATTTTTTTTTTTTTTTTTTTTTTACCTATAGGGCATGTTGTGATCTGTGGGGGAAACCGGAGTACCCGGAGAAAACCCACGCATGCATGGGGAGAACACGCAACTCCACGCAGAAAGGCGAGTTTTTGAACCTGCGACCTTCGTGCTGCGAGGCAACAGTGCTAACCACTGCGCCACCATGCAGCCCAGCTCTATACTGAAGGCAAAGATGCTGCCATCACCCCGTGCACGAGGTTGTCATGCACTTTTCCAACACGACAATGATCCAGAACACACATCTAAAGCTACTGTTGTATCTGAAGAATGGGGTGAAGGTGTTTGAATGGCCAAGAATGTCTCCTGATCTGAACCCAATCCAACAACTGTGGGGAATTCTGAAGCAGCAAGTTGAGCATCACTCTCCATCCAGCATCCAGGCTCTAAAAGAGATTCTTCTTGAAGAATGGAAAAAGATAGATGTTGCAACATGTAGCCGACTTTTTCCTTCCATGTCTAGAAGATTTGGTGCTCACTATCGTCATACAAAATACTAGATGTAGTAGTTTTTGTTGCAGGCTTCAACCAATATTAGTAAAACTGAAGGTTTTGTCCCCTTAGTTATATTAACTTAATTTCATGTTAAGGAGTTAAACAAGTGTTCAATAAAACCAGCTTTGTGAACATTCTGGAAATTGTCCTTTTGTTCATTGAGCTACTGATTAAATTCATACTTTTTAAAAGGGGTGTTCTCATTTATACTGAGCCCTGTATATAGATTCAGTACACAGAGTGACGTATTTCAGGCTTTTATGTGTTTTAATTTGGATGATTATGAATTTTAGATCATGAAAATCCAAAGTTCAGTGTCTCTATAACCCAGAATCTGGGATCTTGATTTCCAAATGACCTGTAGACTTAACTTTCATCTAAAAAGAGGACTTTAGACCACTGAACAACACTCTAGGGCAGGGACTCCCAAAGTGTGTTGCGCGCACCCCTGGAGGTGCGCGAGCTGCCGCTAGGGGGTGCGCGAGGTGAAAAGTGTAATGGCTGCGGAGCTCAGAGAAGTCTGTCATGTGTCACCATTATTGTAGAAACTCATTTGTGGGTGGGCCAAAGAAAAAGTAAGTGGGCCCAATAAATGTAATTGAAAACAAGTATATTTTTACGCGCGTGTCCTCCACATGTGCCCTAGCTTCATAATAACAATGCACCGAGCTTCAGCACTCTGGCCTGCGCACGCCGATATGTTCCGTATTTGATCATTTTTAACGGTGTTGGAGGGATCTGAAGGTGGCGAGTCATTCTGGCAGATTGTAATTAACACCCTGTCTCATGCAGGTGTTCTGACATTGTAAACCTCACACACAAAACATTGTGGATGTAACAAAATAACAAGAAATGATTCCCATTCAGGCTATTGACAGCGCGCTGAAGATCTGAAGTTCAGAGTGCGTCTGTCAGAGATCAGACGTGTTCCAGCGGAACCACTGCTCACGGGTGCACAAGTGAGCACATCTGGGCTGGGCAGAAGTAATTTTACAACACTGGTTTAAATAGCGCGAGACGCGGTGACTTGAGCGGCTGTGCCGCGCACGCGCACACACACAGATTCAATAAGCGCGCACGCTGCTTTAACTCCGGCGCGCCGTCAGACTGAAGGCAGAAATGAACGCTGCCTCCACCGTGATAAAAACTTTTAAGAGGTTATTTTTCATTCAAGGTCAAATTAAGATATTAGCTTCTGGGATGAGCCGGGTCCGCTCCAGCCAGTGACTCCTCATGAACCTGACCACAAGTCCTGTTACTGCAGCATTTGTTATTCCAGTCAGCGTGGCAGCGGATCGCAGATTCAGCCACACCATAAAAAAGCAATAAGTCGGTCTGAGGTAAAAGTGAACATCATGGCTATATCTTGTCCCCTATAGACATTTGATTACGCACAAGTAGGTGATCAGCTCAGGTTTACGCAGAACAGAAGGAAGGAGAGCGCTCTGGCCGCACAGGTTAAACGTTCCTACTTTAAGAAAACCATTAAATTGCATTGTTTATGTGCTACCTGGGCACTCTAAATATTTATTTAAAATGAAATCAAAGGAAGTTGTAATGGTATCGAATGTTTATTAATTACTATTTAAAAAATGAAAGTGATGGGGAATTTTTTTTAACCCTGTCTGTTTAGCTTGACATCTTATATATATATATATATATATATATATAGAGCCATGCCCCGATGTGGGGGGGGGGGGGGGACGTCGACATGGTCGGGACATAGAAGGGGGTGCGCGGCTAAATAAGTTTGGGAACCACTGCTCTAGGGGACTACAACTTGCCCACGCTGTCATGTTGAGAGCAAGGAGGAGGTTGTTAGGACCCAAGATGCAGTTACCCAGGATGACACGAGGCAAGAGTTGGTATAAAGTAAAAATCCTTTATTTAGGAGGAGAACCAAAAATCCAAGGGGGGCGAAGGCAAAAACCAAATAACTAAACTAAGACAAAAATCCAAAAGCTCATATTCTGAGCAGAGAACTAAAAACTGAGACTGGAGACAAAACAACGCTGACCAAGAAATACAATGGACCGACAACAACACAGAGACAAGACAGGGCTTAAAAAGACTGGGAGGAACAATTAGGGAAACAGGAAGCAGGTGTGTGGAGTGAGGGCTGGAGGGAAGACAGGTGACAACAATTATCTAAATGGGGAAGCAGAACCAAAAGGGCAGATGAACACAAAACTGAACTAAAAGACTGAGGGAAGGACTCACACACACACAATCACACCCAAATACATTCACACACACCAAATTGGGGAATGGACACACACACACACACACGCACACACACGCAAACAAACATTCACACACACACACACACACACACTGAGTTGGGGAATGGACACGCACACACCCAAACAGACAGAGCTGGGGACAAAGAGGCTGGAGCTACAACTAGAGGGAATGGGGATGATCGAATGCCCACAAACAGAAAACACAATAAATGAGACGCAGACAAAGGACACATGAGGGAATCTAGAGAGGGATGGAGGACACCAGGAGACACATAAAGGAGGGGGCAGACGCAGACCATGACACACGCAAATAAATAAATAAATAAATAAATAAATAAATAAAAGGGGTCTAAAACTTGTGTAACTTCCTTTGCAGACTTTGTGATAAGGACTTGTGACACCTGTGTATGCATCTCTGACATCCAGTCTAATATTTGCACTTGTATAATTAGGATTATATCATGTGTAATAAGAAAAGGTAAATGGCCTGTGTTTGATTTGGCACCTTCCAGAGTTTTACAACCCCCCAAGGTGCTTTACAACACAACCAGTCACTGACCCATGCACACACACATTCACACGCTGGTAGTGATGAGCTACAGTGTAGCCACACTTGCCCTGGGGCGCGCTGGTGCCACCGGTCCCCCAACCATCACCAGCAGGCAAGGAGGGTGAAGTGTCTTGCCCAAGGATATGACTACAACAGACAGGGCTCGAACCTGCAACCCTCCGTTAATGGGGTGGGCACTTTGCTCCTCTGCCACCACCGCCCTCACAAATGGAAAACAAATCATTTTGATATCTGCAGTAATTTGGTCAGAATAGAAGCTTTTTGATCACAGAACATTTTTTATTTTACATTTTATTAGAAATTGTGCGTCATTTGCTGGTTGAGCACAAATTATGTATCTTCAGTTTGACTAAATTATTTTAAAATACTCTTTATCAATGCAAGTAGTTCACAAATATATTTCAACAGCTCAACAAAAATTGTCAGTCTATGTCTGTGAACCCATCCTGAAATAAGCTTGGGTGCTAGGCTGACGTGAACAGATCCTACTCAGATTACTCAGCTCACCGGGTCACCTCGTCCACATAATCGACGTTTTTCTTTGTTTCATTAAGCAGTTCCATAAATGCACTTTTTAGTTTTGCTTCAGCAAGGAGATAAAAAGTTAAACTAATTAATAATTAATTCTGACATTCCCACATCCATGATCTGATAAAACAGCTCGACTGATGTCAGATATTGTGTACCAAAGGTGAAATGATTAGTAGCAGAGGCGGAGCTAGCCTAAATGGTGACCTGTACGAGACCCCCCCCCCCCCCCCCCCCCCAAGAAAATAAATTACACCTACAACGTTGTTTCAAATTGCGTGGAGTGTATTATATATAACAACGTTTGCTAACTGAATACAGCATCCAGCTCCTGGCCACCTTCTCACCACTTGTCAAAGTTCTACTGAAATAGTGATGATGACATCTGCCATCGCCTTCATTCCTGGGAAATATTAAAGTAGTTGGCACCTTGGTATGTCCTCTTCGAACTAGCTCTGTGCGTATGCTGTCAGTAATTGGTGATGGCCACTTGGCTGGGTCTGAAGAAAGAGGCTCATCATCACCTTCAATGGGACTAATTGGTTGATCGTTCAGGCTTCTCTATTGACAGAAAACAGAAGCATAACTCAACACATTGCTATGTGGACCATTTCACATATTCTATTAAAATACAATATGTGACATTCAAATTTCTCTAATGTTTGCAGGACACAAACACACACACACACACACACACACACACACACTTGTGCAAAACTTACCTGACATATCTTGTTGGGGAGATGTGGCAGCTGGCTGTCCCTCATCAAGTTATTTTTTTTGTGACTTGTACCATTTTGTTTGTTTTAATGTAGGTTTTGTGTTAGATTTAGTAAACAAGTAAAAATTACTTGTATAAAGGGGTAGGGATATATAAGTTTCCACTTCAGCCTACTCCTTTTCAAACACAGAAGAAGGGATGATATGTATTTTTTCTGTTTGTGGTATTTTTTTTAAAAAATGTATGTTTTCTTTGTTTGAAATAAACTAAACTAAAAAAAAATGTTCACATATACTGGTAGGTCTCTATTGACAGAAAATAGAAGCATAACTCACCACATTGCTATATGGAACAATTCCCATATTCTGTGAAAATACTATTTAAATGTCTATGGCTAAATGTTTGCTGGACACACACACATGTGCAAAACCCACCTAAAGTATCTTCCTGGGGAGATGTGGTGCCAGCAGACTGTCCCTCCTCGAGTTCAAATACTGGCCTACTGTATGAGCAGTGGAGGTAGATGGCTGTTCCTCAGTGGCAGCTGATGTCATCCCAAAATATCTGTGTAGGGCTCCTGATGCTGCATAAAACAAACAATACAATCTTCATGTCACGTCTGTTGCTTAAGCATTTTAATTAACATGTTACAATGAGCATTTACAGTTTTCAGCAGTGGTGGAAAGAATTCTGAAAATCTGTACTCAAGTACAAGTACTGTTACACTGCTAAAATATTACTCATTTACAAGTAAAAGTACTGGTGTTAGAGAAATACTCAAGCAAAAGTACAAAGTATTCATAAAAACCTCAGAGTATTATTTATTTTTAACGGCTGATGTCACCATCACTTCTCCAGACTGGGGCTGCCTGGAAATTGTGTGTTTTCCTTTACCAAAAGTTAAAACACCAACAATCTATTAATCATTAATAATTAATAAGATACAAAACAAGTGTTTTTCCCTAATTTTTTTTTTGTCATTTTAAGCTTTTATTTCCTTATTCAGCAAATGTCTCCGGCAGACAAAGAACTAAATGACAAGAGGAGCCACAACTATTGATTAAATATCCATGAATCCATTTTAACTGGTTAAATTCTTCAACTCTCCCACGCTGCTTCTTGGTCACTGTGAGTTTTTAACATAGCCGCAGTGTATAGCACACTTAACGCAACATGATGACATCATCGACTTGTACAGTACAGATGTGCTGAAAGGGGAGAGTCTTAACTTTCAGCTAAAAAAAGACTGCTCTAGCTATTATAGCTTTTATTTTATGGCAGTTTACAGCTTAAACGGGATCTTACTAGCAGGGCACCTCCAGCGGTCCGCTGCTGCTCCGTTTTTCGTGGGGTAAATAATAGCTCATTTCCCAATTCCAAAAAGAAAGGCGAATGGCACGAGAAAGCAGGACAACCTGCTGTGGTGAATGATCGATACTAATATCAATGTATTTCAGCAAAACTCTCGAAGACTCATTTTTATTTGATAGCTTTTAGTTATCAGCCTTTCGGTTTTCCCACTCTTAGCTTTTCATAAAAGCTCATTTGACAAAGAAAAAGTTAGCAGTTGGAAGTCGTTCTAAATACATGCAACGTAAGAAGCTAGCAAAAGACATTTGAAAGGATCATCATAGCACCATGCAAAACAGAGAAGTTAGTTAATCAATTAGTTGGGGGATAGGCGGGAAAAATACCAACTAAATAATAAAGACACTCATACCTACATCTTTTCCTCGTTTCTCCTCCTCTTCTTTTCTTTTTTTTCTACATTGGGCACCATATGGCGTCGACCGTTTCTTCTCCATTATGTTTGTGAGTGGTGATATGTCGAACGGTACCTGTATCCCTCCATCATCATTCTCCGAGATACTTCCGCCCCCACCTGATGAAGGGCGCTATAGAGCGCACTATCCCACCCTGCATCCACAGAGGCGCGGCGGACACAGGGGGTACAATAAAATCACAATATAAATGCAAACAATGACTTTGTTGTGCTTTTATTACAGAAATATTATTATTATCATCACACATCACTATTAATATTATGAAGAACATGTGATTTCTGTGTTTTGTTTATGTATTGGTTGATGCTAAAAAAAATGAATAAATAAATAAAAATAAAAGGAAATTAAATGCCGCCCCCTCCAGACTGCCACCCTGCTCGGCCGCACATGTTGCACATATCAAGCTCCACCCCTGAGTATGGGCTTTCAATAAATTAACTAATTTAGTCTGTTGTTGTTTTTTGTTGTTTTTTGTTTTCTAATTCAAACGTTAGAATGAATGAAAATTCACCGTAGCTACCCCCTGTGCAAAGATCTAGTTTGGACGTCCTACAGACGTGGTGTGGACCGACAGACTCAATATAGACATGATCTGCACGTCCATGCAACGTTGACTGTTTGCAGGGTAAGCTTGCCTGGGTGGCCTTGTTTTCTAACGCTACAGTTTTATTAATGTGAGACACACTCAAACCTCCAAATCCATCAGCTGTCACAACAAAAATCAACCAAACTCTAAATTACCAATGTTTTGCTCCAGTTTATGAACAATAGAAAATAATTGTGTTAGCATTATGCCAGGAGTTGGTCACTAGTCAAAGGTCCCTACGTGGCTCGGCTCTGCCCATGAACACAATCAGTGTCTACTGCTTTGACTGAAACAGGTCGTGAGTCAGGCCAATAGTTAATTCAAGTCAGAAAATCAGAAACAGATTTTTTTTTAAACAAACAAATCTTACTCTGATTTTAGTAACACTGCAGTTAGCCTAGGGTTTGTTTACACTTTCAGTACAAAGACCTGTAGCGGAGTATTTCCACACTGATAGCACACACTGGATCATATCAATGTGTAAATGAAACACCCAAAGAATCTGGAAGGTTTTCTGCAGTTTAATAACTAAAACAAACAACTGAAACCAAAACAAAGGAACACCCAGGTATTAGTCTGAAAGAACAAAGACATCGAAAACTTATCAGTGAGAGAATGTGAGACGGAATCATTAACGAACCCTCTTAGAATGCGGTGAACTGATCTAAGATGGCGTGGGGACTGGTTTTATTAATCTGGATGTTTTGATTAATGGACGAATCAAAGTTGGCAGATTTATAAACACCACAGAGACCATGCCACGCTTCAGAAAGGAAAGTTCCGATTGGATGAGTAAAAGCAATGTGTCATGCATTTACATTACGTGTTGTCAGAATGTCTAGTGCAACCAGATTAAAGTCATATTACTTCTTATATTCTGTAGGATTATAATATCAAGCAATTAATATTTTCATTTCACAAATTGGTTCACATTTTATTATTGGACTAACACTTCTTTTGATTAGCTTATTAAAAATAGAGTTCTTTGAGTTATTAAAGAAAGAGTCCTTTGTCTTCATTCTTCTCTTGGGCTGGTAAGGAAAGCAGTTTAGAAGCAAATGCATGAGACCTTGAGGCAATCTCATACAGATTAGTTCTGTGTCAGAGGCATCTGAGGAGAGAGGGTAAATAACCTTCGGTGGAATAGCCCCTTCATCACGTTACACATAAAAGTTTTTATTTTCCTGCAACTAAATTACCAACATAAATAAAGTTGGGCAAAACAGCTGCACTTACTCCATTTGTACCGCCTACTCACCTGCCCGGAAGTGCCACCTTCTAGCCTGGCTAAGGGTCCTACTTACTGTCGACTATATGAACATACCTATACTGTATTGTAACAGTCTAATAACTAGTTCAAGCTAAACATTTAAGACATAGAACTACAGTTACTGTAGGTACATAAATATTTTTCGGACATCAACACAATGTGATACAACTGCAGATTTTCAGCTTTAATTTGAGGATTTATTTTGTTTTTGTTTGACCTTTATTTAACCAGGAATGGGCCAATTGAGATTAAAAACCTCTTTTCAAGGGAGTCCAGGAAATGTATATCCAAATCAGGTGAACATTGTAGGAATTATAATATATGTACCTTCCAACTGTTAAGGGACCAAAAGTAATGGGACAAAATAATAATCATAGAGCAATTCTTTACTTTTTATTACTTGGTTGCAGAGGTGTGACCAAGTCACTGCTTTGCAAGTCACAAGTAAGTCACAAGTCTTTCCAGTTGTTTCGAATCAAGTCCAAGTCAAAGACAACCAAGTCCAAGTCGAGTCTAAAGTCAATGATGTGGAAGTCCAAATCAAGTCCAAGTCCTTAAAGGGACTTTACGGAGTTTTGAATTTTTATGCTCGTGATTGCCCCCTCAGGCCAAAAGTGTAATGGCAGCTTCATTAGTAGGCTCGTGAACGAGGCACGCATGCGTACGTGCACACTCCTTAATGAAAATAACAGCTGAGGTAGTCCCGTGTGTGTGTGTGGCCCGGAGGACAGAGGACAGGAGAACATGCAGCTAATTAATTAAATAATTTGGTTCTGCACCTTTCTCTTCAGCACAGCTGACAAAGGTTTATGATGGGTCAGTTTTCCTGCATGCAGATCATGCCCTTCCTTTGCTTGAAAAATTGTTCCAAAATGAAAGTTGAACCCACATCTTTTTTATCTGTGAATTCAATGCCGTTCGGCGAGTCTCAAATAAAAATTTAGGCATCTTACTGTAAAAAAAAAAACCCATTAATGTAAATAATAAACTCTAAACAAATTATGTTCACATCGAGAATCAAACCCGGGTGTCCCTGCATGATAGTCCATCGTCTTATTAGATGAGCTAAAGCACCAGTGACATCTTTTGTATCTGTAATATTTGTATCCTTGATGACAGCTGAAACGACGTTCGGAGAACAGTTCGGAGCAAAAATGGCTATTTTGTTGCTAATTTGCAGGAAATATTTAGAAGAAAGTGGCTAAGTGTCCTCAGAAATGTAGCTAGGTTTGTCACTAGGCGTTAGGAACAACGACAAAGTCGCTGAGTTGGCACTACCTCTCTCTCTGCTGCTAAAGCTACGGATAGCAAATGCTACGGGCTACGCCTGAGCGTGAACGCGCATGAAGCAGCCTGCTCGACCCGAGCAGCTCTCTTTTTTTGTGATTTTACAGAAAAACAGGCAATCACAGTAAAAATGCCAGGGCTCATTCTACAGGACCAGGGCATTGCAGGAGAATGTATGAAGAAGACATTTATTATTTCTATACATGTTTTGGCTGTCAAACTTCCATAATGCCCCTTTAACTTTGAATTTTCAAGTTATAATCAAGTCATCTGTCCATTTTCAATTTAATGACAATGATGACAAATAAATTCTAGAAATAAAGCTTCTTAAAGCTTCATTTATTTTCTCAAACAAGCAGGAAGTGCAACTGAAACCGATTATAAACAAAGTGCTGCTGCATTTAACAGAACAAGATCAAACCCAGAACCAAGAATGATTTATGGTTTTTGTCCATGTCATGCCACTTTTGTGCTAAAATATCAAAAATTCTCGTCATCATCAAGTCAACAGATACAAGTTTGATTCAAGGTGCAAGTCATTAGTGTTCAAGTTCGAGTCAAGTCGTAAGTCTTTGTAGATTTTATCAAGTCAAGTCAGAAGTTAATAAATAATGACTCGAGTCTGACTCGAGTCCAAGTCATGTGACTCAAGTCCACACCTCTGCTTGGTTGCAAATCCTTTATTGTCAGTTACAGCCTGAAGCCTGGAAGGCATAGACATCACCAGACGCTGGGTTTCATCCTTGGTGAGGCTCTGCCAGGCCTCTACTGCGACTGTTTTCTGTTCCTGCTTGTTCTTGAGGCATTTTCCCTCAGCAAGTGAAGTACAGTTTCTATGTGAACAACACATCACAAGGGGGAGCATCTAACTGACTGTCCATATCCACCAGTCTAAAAGATGTACAATATTTATAAAATTGCTCTTTGGTCCTGGCTCATGAAGTTATCAATGTTACTTTCATAAAAGCTCAAATTTACTGTTCATATGAGCTGCTAATGTGCTTATCTCTGTTATCAGTGGCTTGGACAGCGTGTCATGTTACCAGGTGGTGTCTCTGATGCGATCTCTGGCACTAGGAGGACGTACAATCATCTGTACCATTCACCAACCAAGTGCCAAACTGTTTGAGATGTTTGACAAGGTGTGTGTCCACAAAGGTCCAGTAGAAACTGAATATTTAGCCACCAATATGTAAATATCCTTTCAACAAGTGCCTTTATTTTTTGCTTTTTTACAGCTTTACATCCTCAGTCAAGGTCGGTGCATCTACAAAGGCTCAGTACCGTACCTCATTCCCTACCTGAAGACTCTCGGCCTCCACTGTCCCACCTACCATAACCCTGCAGACTTCAGTAAGTCAACTCCTCATTCACACCCCCCACATACGCACAAACACACAGCTCTGAAAGAGTGTGTGTGTGTGCGTCTGTGTGCGTGCGTGCGTGCGTGCGTGCGTGTGTGTGTGTGTGTGTGTGTGTGTGTGTGTGTGTGTGTGTGTGTGTGTGTGTGTGTGTGTGTGTGTGTGTGTGTGTGTGTGTGTGTGTGTGTGTTTGGGGGGCATCTCCTGTTGTTAGTTTACTGTCTTTAATTCTCTGATTTAGTCATTGAGGTGGCATCAGGAGAGCATGGGGACTTGAACCCAGTGCTGTTTGAGGCAGTCCAGGGTGGAATGTTTGCATTGGAGGAGAAGAAGAACCACTGTGACAACGGCACAGTAGTTTGTCCAGATAAGTATCCACTGGTATGTATGAAATTATCCTGTCCGAGCACAGTTTGCCACATTACCAGCTGGACAAAGTCAGTCATTATCTGTGGTCATCTGTTAAAGCTGTTATAGCAAATCTGCAAACAAGCTGTGTTTAAAACGCAAAACCAGTCATGGATCACTCACCCCTCCCCTCGGATATTTTCCCTGGATCTGTATCCATCGGAATTGGAATCCCACATTTTCAAGAAGAAAGGAGATAGTGCTAAACAGCAGTTTCTATTTTCTAGGTCCAAACATCTTTTGTTGTCTGTGACCTCAAATGGTGTTTTTCTTTTTGGGGCTCTGGTAGTTTGTCCTAAAGCTGAAGTGTGGCAGCTGGCTGTTTCATCTTCTCTGATATTATTGAGATTATTGAGTGGAGAATCTCTCACACCAGTGGTGTTCTGGTGCTGAATACACGAGTGTGTAATGAGTGGAGGACCCAGGGAATTGTAGCGGTTCAGCAAGATCAATAACCAGATGGTACAGCAGTTGCTTCTGTGTTATTGATGGAGATTTCTAGACAACTGAGAGAGAACCGTTTTATTTCCACAATGTATTTACAGCTATACTATGTTAGAATGTTGTTGAGAGGCACGAAAAAGTTGTTTTAAGCTCATTTGTTTTCCAAATTTGCTATTGCAACTTTAAAGCTGCAGTCTGGAGTGTCTTTTATTGACTGCACCATCTAGTGGCAAACAAATGTATAGTGCGTTGTTTTCATTTCCATATTTACAACCCAAAGCAACGCCTCTTTGTGAACATGTACCTCTAGTGGTCAAAGAGAGTCAGTTATTTTCTCATGTTGTTTATTCGTATAAATATTCATATTTTAAAGACTTAGAGAAAGGTTGCTAACTCTGCATTTGTCTAGGAATGTCCTCAAATGCTCACGCACACTCTGTGACTGACATCCAGAGGCGCACGGGTAATCTGTGAGTTCTGTAGAGTCCCAGAACAGCTGGTGGGTGTGCTTCGGGCATCGTTGCACACAAACACACCCACGTTGTTACCTGCTGTTACCTTTTGTTGCAATTTCAGAAATCTTTCCTTGCCTTGCTTTTCCATCATTTTATCCAGCTGGTTCATTTGTTCACGATAAGAAAAGGAGAAGGCCATAGTTCCATGTAAAGTAGGGAATAAGTTGGTTAAAACGTATGATCTGTGTCTGAGGAAGAGACACTTGTGTAGAAATGTTAGTTTTGCTTGTTCCAGAAATAAATGTATTAGCCTTGCTACTTTGCTGATTTCACATCCTACTTCTGTGCAGCACCTTTAGCAGTTTTTTGTTTGGATTATGAGGAGAGCGCTCTGAATCAAGAGTATAATCTGTGTCTGAAGGTACATAAGTGTGGTCTCTGCTGCATTTAAAACTGGTTTCATTCTGTTGTTGAATTTCTGCATTCTACATCTTGTGTGCCTCTCAGAAGAAAACAGACAATGATGTCAAATTAACATTGGTGTGTTACAGAAATCTCAGCACATAGAGAGCCATTCTTTTGCCACAAGCACACTCACACAGTTCTGCATTCTCTTCAAGAGAACCTTCATAACCATATGTCGAGATCAGGTTGGTGACCTCACAGAGATGAAATAAAGACAGCTTCATGTCAAACTTTCAGAAGTTTAATCAGTCTGACCCTTGTTTAGGTTTTGACCCACCTTAGATTGATGTCCCACATCTCTATCGGCGTTATAATAGGCTTGCTCTATTTGAACATTGGGAATGATGCAAGCAGGGTGTTCAACAACACTGGATTTCTCTTCTTTTCTATGCTCTTTCTCATGTTTGGAGCACTCATGCCAACTGTGCTGACATGTGAGTATCATACAGTAATTTCTCAATTTTTGGCACATTTTTGGGATAACAAGTAATGTCAAACTTCAGCCTCCTTATTCACAAGCTGGTGTATTGTTCTATGTGTAAACATATGATCCAACAGTTCCTCTGGAGATGTCGGTGTTCCTGAGGGAACATCTGAACTACTGGTATAGCCTGAAGGCCTACTACCTGGCCAAAACTATGGCTGACATCCCATTTCAGGTGAGCTGGATCAACCTGACAAAGCTGTAAAACTGAGGTCAAGGGTTTGGTGAATGACTCAAATATCAGTTGAAGCAACACTTAATAAGTTTCTCACTTCTCTATGGTTGAAAGTGGGGTTTCTTCTTCTTTGTATTCTTCTTGCATTTGAAAAGAAGATGGCCAAGGAGATTGACTCATTCACAGTTTAGTCTCAGAACATCCGTGAATGAAGAATAGTACCAAACATCCTACCAGAGAACCTCTTTTAACCATTCAACAAATGTTAATTAATGAACAACATCTTCGCCAGCATGATGGAGCACTGGGCCAAAAGGCTAAAGTCCAGAACTAAATCAGGAACAAAGCATCAACACGTTGGGCCCAGGGCCCTCATTTATCAAACATTTGTAGAAAGTGTCCTATTCCTTCCTACAAATGAAATTTAACGCTTATACACAAGTGCTAAATCCTGATTTATGAAACATGCTGTGTCCTCTCGTACGCATGTTCCTCCAATCGACCATTGAATAATCTCAGCCTATATGATTATTACCCTGGGCACTCACCCTGGTAATCATGAAATTAAAGTTTAAAAGTTAAAGTCCCATCAGTTCTCACACACACTGATGTGTGTGCGAAATTTGTTCTCCACATTTGACCCTTCCCCTGGGGGAGTGGTGAGCTGCAGACACAGCTGTGCTCAGGAACCATTTGGTGGTTTTACCCCCCCCCCCAATCCAATCCCTTATTGCTGAGTGTCAAGCAGGGAGGCATTGGGTCCCATTTTTTTCTAATGGGCCATTCCCATCTGTACTGGGTCGGCCCGGGCCGGGTAGCCCCAGTTGGCCCCAGCCTGGCCCGGTTGATTCCACACATCTTTGCCTTAAGCCCATGTGGGCTGATTCTACCCACCAATCAGAGGCTTGCTCTAATGGAAGGTGTGAATTTGCTGTCAGCAGTGGGTGTGTTGGCCCTGGTCGGCCTGAAGCAGACCCCCTCGAGAAGAGGGCTGAGAATGAGCCTTGGTTGGCCCGGAAAAATACCAGGCCACCCAGATATGTAAACAACCTATGCTACCCGGCCCGGGCCGACCCGGTACAGATGGGAATGGCCCATAAGTCTTTGGTATGACCCGACCAGGAATTGAACCCTGATCTCCCAGTCTCAGGGCGGACACTCTACCACTTGGCCACTGAGCTGATGAAGTTCTTTGAGAAACTAGTGTGCCAACACATCAAAGTCTATCTCCCCCAGGACAAGTTTGCCTACCACTCAAACAGATCCACAGACGCCATCCCCATATCCCTCCACTCTGTGCTGAGCCACCTGGAGCAGCGGCAGAGCTATGTCCGGATGCTCTTTGTGGATTACAGCTAAGCTTTTAACACAGTCATCTTTTCTGCCGGCGTCTCCTGGACAGACAACATCACAGCTGTGATCAAGAAGGCTCAATAGCAGCTATACTTCGTGAAGGTCCTCAGGAAGCACAACCTTGACTCCAACCTGCTACTGACCTATGCATTGTATGGTAAGGCAGCTGCACCATGGCAGACAGGCAGGGGCGTCGGACTGGGGGGGGGGGGGAGGGTACCGTTTACCCAGGGCCCACTGCAGGGAGGGGCCCTGAGACAGCTTTGAATAAAAATGTTTTATTGTTGTTGTTTTTTTCCCCCAACTTACTTAATGTCTTAATAAGCTTCCCTTTACCTGGATAAAGGGGTTAAGAAACAGAATTTTGCCTTAAAAATAATAACTGAATAATCTCTGAGGCATCTATCACCCCTTAAAAATGTGCAAAGTGGTTTAGTCCACACCAGCGGCCAGGGGCTGCCCGGCCGCATGTACAGCTAATGAGACATCGCAGATGCCGACAGCCAGAGCTGGAGGCAGGAGAGTCAGTCATGTCTTTTCCCAAGAAAGGGAAATCTGGCTTCCAGAAAAGAAAAGAAAAGAAAAGAAGGAGAAGGAGGAAAAGTTAATTGAACAGAAGCAAGTAGAAGGACGGTGAGCAGCAGCAGCAGAACACAGTTTTAGCTGATATTAGCTAGCTGTCAGAAGCTGCATTCATGTGAGGAGTTCAGTGTTAAACGCCTTTAGTTTCACCATCAAGATCAAATATAAATTAATTAGTGTTATCAGTGAAAACACTAATTAATATATATATATATATATATATACATATATATATATATTTATAAATCCGAATTATTATCGCGGGCGGCCGCCGCCAATTAATTCGCGGACCTCGCAGTAAAAACAGGTTCACTCTGTGTGGATATTTCAGCTCCTTCCCAGTCATGGACCAGGACAAACTTGGTATCGATGGATTCGTGGTAATCTCAGGAATGAGAAGCTGCCACTGTTTTTCGTATAGCATGATGACACTGGTGTTAGAGGATTGTTATTGACTTGGTTAGATATTTTAAGCCTATTTTAAATTTCTTTATATTTGATCATGAAAACGGACAATCTTATAATTTGGCTGATAATGCAGGGATTATAAAATTTAGAGTACATTACATTCACAGAGAGAACCTGGTTTATTTCATGTCATATGTATTTAATATATCAATATATATCAGCAAAGCTTAACATCATGAACCATGACAGACATGACTGAAGAGCAGATGAAGATATCATGCCAGGCACTAATGAGAAAACATTACAAGGATCTCACAGCTGAATTTGAGAATGAGATGCTACACCTGAGAACAATATATGGTGCCACATTTCCACACATTCGGTCTCCACTTGAGCTGCTTAATGCTATCTACAGGATGCAATTACAGAGCATTTTTGGAGAAGTTTGTATGGGACTGAGGATATTTTGCACACTACCTGTGACTGTTGCTGGGGGTGAACGGGCTTTTAGCAAACTGAAACTGGTGAAAAATTATTTGAGATCAACAATGTCCCAGGATAGACTGAACAGCCTAGCTCTTCTTTCTATTGAAAGCCAATTAGCCAAAGGATTGGACTTTAAAGATCTCATAAGTGATTTTGCTAACATGAAGACCCGTCAGTGGGCATTTACTGGAAAATAAATTCCAGGATTTTTGTTTGAACACATTGTTGGCAAATAAAAATAATTATATGTGAAGTCTGGGCATTTCACTTTTATTATGCTGGCATATGTATTTGCTCAATATAGAGGTTAAACTAAGATCATATTTATTATCTTGTCTTATAGCATGACAAAAAATGTGTAAGAGAGATAAAGTAATTGAGCATGGGGCCCACCTAGAAGACTTGTATCTAGGGCCCAGAATTTGGTGCTACGCCCCTGCAGACAGGAAGAGGTTTCAGACAGATTTAAATGCAGCAAGGAGGATCATCGACTGCCCGCCACCCTCCCTAATGGATATTTACACCTCCCACTGCCTCAACAGAGAAAAAACATAATCAAGGACAGCTCCTCCTTGAACCGTCACCTTATCGTGGTGGAGGAGTTTGAGTGCCCTAATGATCCTAGGAGCTATGTTGTCTGGGGCACTTAGTGCCCCTGGTAGGGTCTCCCATGACAAATTGGTCTTAGGTGAAGGGTGAGACAAAGAACGGTTCGAAGGATCTTTCATGGCGGTGAAAACGAAGAGTCGGAGTACCCGGCCCGGAGGGTTACCGGGGTCCAACCCTGGAGCCAGGCCTGGGGTTGGGGCCCGTGAGCGAGCGCCTGGTGGCCGGGCTTTCGCCCATGGGGCCCGGCCGGGCCCAGCCCGAACCGGATACATGGGCTCGTCCAACTGTGGACCCACCACCCGCAGGAGGAACATGAAGGGTCCGGTGCAATGTGAATCGGGTGGCAGACCAAGGCGGGAGCCTTGGCGGTCCAATCCCCGGACAAGGAAACTAGTTTTTGGGACATGGAACGTCACCTCGCTGGCGGGGAAGGAGGCGGAGCTTGTGGCAGAGGTTGAGCGGTACCGGCTAGATATAGTCGGACTCACCTCGACACATTGCATTGGCTCTGGAACCCGAGACCTGGAGAGGGGTTGGACACTCTACTTTGCTGGAGTTGCTCCGGGTGAGAGGCGGAGGGCTGGGGTTGGCTTTTTGTTAGCCCCGAGACTCTCTGCCTGTGTGTTGGGGTTTACCCCGGGGGACAAGAGGGTAGCTTCCTTGCGCCTTCGGGTCGGGGAACGGGTCCTGACTGTTGTTTGTGCGTATGGGCCAAATATCAGTTCAGAGTACCCACCCTTTTTGGAGTCCCTGGGACGAGTGCTAGATAGTGCTCCATCAGGGGACTCCATTGTCCTGCTGGGGGACTTCAATGCTCACGTGGGCAATGACAGCTTGACCTGGAGGGGTGTGATTGGGAGGAACGGCCCACCTGATCAGAACTCGAGCGGTGTTTTGTTATTGGACTTCTGTGCAAGCCGCAGTTTGGCCATAACGAACACCATGTTCGAACATAAGGATGCCCACCGGTACACTTGGTACCAGGGCAGCCTAGGTCACAGGTCGATGATAGATTTTGTAGTCATATCATCTGACCTGCGACCGTATGTTTTGGACACCCGAGTGAAGAGAGGGGCGGAGCTGTCAACTGATCACCACCTGGTGGTGAGTTGGATCAGATGGCAAGGGAACATGCCGCGTAGACCTGGCAGACCCAAACGCATAGTGAGGGTCTGCTGGGAACGCCTGGCAGAAGAACCTGTCAAGACGGTCTTCAACTCCCACCTCCGGCAGAGCTTTGACCACGTCCCGAGAGCAGTGGGGGACATGGAGTCCGAGTGGGCCTTGTTCCACTCTGCGATTGTCGAGGCGGCTGTTGCTAGCTGTGGTCGTAAGGTGGCCGGTGCCAGTCGTGGTGGCAACCCCCGTACCCGCTGGTGGACACCAGAGGTTCGGGGAGCCGTCAGGCTGAAGAAGGAGGCCTACAGGGCGTGGCTGGTCTGTGGGTCTCCGGAGGCAGCAGACAGGTACCGGATAGCCAAGCGGGGTGCAGCAGTGGCAGTTGCCGAGGCAAAATCTCGGGCGTGGGAGGAGTTTGGTGAGGCCATGGAGAAAGACTATCGATCGGCTCCAAAGAGGTTCTGGCAAACTGTCCGGCGCCTCAGGAGAGGAAGGCAGCAACTCGCTCACACTGTTTACAGTGGGGATGGGGAGCTGCTGACGTCAACTGAGGCTACAGTCGGACGGTGGAAGGAATACTTTGAGGAGCTCCTCAATCCCACCAATGCGCATTCCGAGGAGGAACCAGAGCTGGGAGGCCTGGGGATGGACTGTCCGATCTCGGGGGCAGAAGTTGCTGAGGTAGTCAAACAACTACACAGCGGCGGAGCCCCGGGGGCGGATGAGGTTCGTCCTGGGTATCTCAAGGCTATGGATGTTGTAGGGCTGTCATGGTTGACACGTCTCTACAACATTGCGTGGTCATCGGGGGCAGTTCCTAGGGAGTGGCAGACCGGGGTGGTGGTCCCCATCTTTAAGAAGGGTGACCTGAGGGTGTGTTCCAACTATAGGGGGATCACACTCCTCAGCCTCCCTGGAAAGGTCTACTCCAAGGTACTGGAGAGGAGGGTCCGATCGATAGTTGAATCTCAGATAGAGGAGGAGCAATGTGGTTTTCGTCCTGGCCGTGGAACTGTGGACCAGCTCTATACCCTTGCAAGGGTGATGGAGGGGGCATGGGAGTTTGCCCAACCAATCCACATGTGCTTTGTGGATTTGGAGAAGGCTTATGACCGTGTCCCCAGGGGCACCCTGTGGGGGACGCTCCAGGAGTATGGGGTGGGTGGCTTTCTGTTAAGGGCCATTCAGTCCCTTTACCAGAGGAGCGTGAGTTTGGTCCGCATAGCCGGTAGTAAGTCGGACCTGTTCCCAGTGAGGGTTGGACTCCGCCAGGGCTGCCCTTTGTCACCGGTTCTGTTCATCACATTTATGGACAGAATTTCTAGACGCAGCCGTGGTGTGGAGTGTGTCGAGTTTGGTGGCAGGAGAATCTCGTCTCTGCTTTTTGCGGATGATGTGGTCCTCCTAGCTTCATCCAGCTCTGACCTTCAGCTCTTGCTGGGTAGGTTCGCGGCCGAATGTGAAGCGGCTGGGATGAGGATCAGCACCTCCAAATCTGAGACCATGGTTCTCGACCGGAAAAGGGTGGCTTGCCACCTCCGGGTCGGGGGAGAGGTCCTACCTCAAGTGGAGGAGTTTAAGTATCTTGGGGTCTTGTTCACGAGTGAGGGTAGGAGGGATCGGGAGATCGACAGGCGGATTGGTTCGGCGTCTGCAGTGATGCGGACGCTGAGCCGATCTGTCGTGGGGAAGAGGGAGCTGAGCCAGAAAGCCAGGCTCTCGATTTACCGGTCGATCTACGTCCCAATCCTCACCTATGGTCATGAGCTTTGGGTAATGACCGAAAGAACGAGATCGCGGATACAAGCGGCCGAAATGAGTTTCCTCCGTAGGGTGGCCGGGCTCAGCCTTAGAGATAGGGTGAGGAGCTCGGACATTCGGGAGGGACTCGGAGTAGAACCGCTGCTCCTCCGGATCGAAAGGAGCCAGTTGAGGTGGTTTGGGCATCTGGTCAGGATGCCTCCTGGACGCCTCCCTGGGGAGGTGTTTCGGGCATGTCCTGCCGGCAGAAGGCCCCCGGGTCGACCCAGGACACGTTGGAGAAGTTACATCTCCAATCTGGTCCGGGAACGCCTTGGGGTCCTGCCGGAGGAGCTGGTGGACAAGGCCGGGGAGAGGACGGCCTGGAGCTCCCTAGTTGGGATGCTGCCCCCGCGACCCGGACCCGGATAAGCGGAGGAAGACGAGACGAGACGAGCTCCCACCCTGGCTGTGACCAGTTTGACCTGTTGCCCTCCTGGAGCTGATACAGATGTGTCACAACCAGGACAAACAGGCTCAAGAACACTTTTTTTCTGAAAGCCATGACCACCTTAAACTCAAACATGCACGGACACCCAACCTCATGTCTCCCATCTGCCCATCAATCTGTGCAATATCCAATATGTGTATACCCAACACATTCTCACTCCCAGCGCGTCAAAAACAAATGATTGGTCAGCCACCCTCCGCGTCAGACCCCTGACGCCAAAAGTGCCCTTTTTCGTCACTTATGTGCGAAAAGGGTTTTTCCCTTTTCTGACTGCAGATCCCAATGCAGCGTAAAACTGACGCGATGGGATGTCAGCAGCCAGGGCACCAAACAAGCTCATTGTACCTCACCCTAACCTTATCCTCTTGTTATTTAACCTTCCCCTCACCCGTATTTTAACCTCAACCATCTCATTAGCTAACACGTTAGTGATGTGTCAGTCGCTCTAAAAGCCGGCTCTATGAAGTGAACGGCGGGAGCCGCCTCGTCATTGGTCGGGTTTGGACTGAGGCAATGCGAGGGGGAGGTTTCAACTACCCAGGTGGAGGTTAAAAGTAGAGTGCATTTGTAACCTCCCCCTCGCCAGATGGTGCGGAGGTCACCACTGGCCACTAGGGTGTGCTGTAATCAAACCTCGAGGGAAAAAGGTGTATTCAGGGATGTGCCTGAAGTCACGTACATGTGACTATCCCTGACTGTATATACTGCTGCTTCTCATTTGGATTGCTGCTGCTCAACCATCACATTGCTGTCTATCCATGCTACTGTTCGACTTGTATCTGTAAGTCTTCACCTGCTTGTTAAGCTAGTTCAAGGATTGTTCACATTGTCAGTATGCATGCTAAGCCGCGCTGCATTTATTGACCTATTTTACCGCATTGCTTAGCTTTGGCCTTCAGCCCATGCTGCTGCTTCACGCTGCCGTTAGCTTCTGTTCACTCAGCTTTGTATGTCGCCGCAGGGCTCCTTCCTCCTTGTCAATAAAGCCATTAGACATCGAGGAGCGTATTTCTTCAGATGGTATGTTCTAACATTCCCCTTGGGCGGCAAATTTGAAAACTCAGTCAGAATGCATGGGAAACAAACGCTTGATTACAGTGAGAGTAACGTTTTAGGTAGCAAGAGGGTTAAGGTTAGGATGAGGACGAGGGGAAGGTTATAAATAGCAAAACGTTAAAGTTTAGGTGCGGTTAAATGAGCTGGTTCGGTGCAGCATCAGCGGACATCCCATCGCGTCAGTTTTACGCTGCACTGGGATCTGCAGTCAGAAAAGGGAAAAACACCTTTTCGCACATAAGTGATGAAAAAGGGCACTTTTGGCGTCAGGGGTCTGACGCGGAGGGTGGCTGCCCAAGCGTTTGTTTTTGACGCGCTGGGAGTGAGAATGTGTTGGTATAGCGCAGCTTTGTACCGCTAGTTTTTTTTATTGTTTAGTGTTTTGACTGCACTGAAGTTGTTGCATATAATCTCATTATATTTGTGTATAGTGACAATAAAGGCATTCTGTTCTATTCTATTCTTTTATTTAGGGACATTTCTATGCACAAGTACAAAACACAATGCATAAAATAGTTCCTATGCACGAAATACACAGATCTGTGTGTAAATACATTTATCATACCGTAACACTTAATTTATAGTGTGCTTTTAACATGGCATTACAACCGACCAAAGCGTTGCACATAATAAAACAACACAATCAGGCACAGGCCCTCCCTTGTGTGTCAGTTCAGGTTCATTAGCTGCATCTTGCCAACGGCCCTGCAGCTAATACAGTTGCTGTTGCAGGTGATTTGTCCCATAATGTACTGCAGCATTGTGTACTGGATGACAGAGCAGCCGCCTGAAGCCCCTCGGTACCTGCTCTTCATCGCCCTGTCCATCTGCACCGCCCTGGTGGCCCAGTCCCTGGGCCTACTGGTTGGTGCTGCCTCCACGTCCCTCCAGGTATTGCTAGTTTGTAGTAGTTCTGTTGGACTTCATGTCTCATGCTGTCCGTGAACAACAGGTTGTGTCTTCTGTCCCACAGGTCTCTACATTTATAGGACCTGTCACAGCTATCCCTGTGCTGCTATTCTCTGGATTCTTTGTGAACTTTGACACGATACCCAACTATCTGCAGTGGAGCTCATATGTATCTTATGTCAGGTGTGTTTACGATTATGTAGAATCTCAGTAGAACAATTCATCACCTGATGCTTTATTTCAATAAAGTTTGTTTATATTGCGCCAATTCACAACAAGAGTTGTCAAGTGGTCAGTAAGTCCTCCAGCAGTCTGTGAGGGATTTATCTCCTCACTAATAGTTATGTCTCTTGTTTCTGTTTAATCCTGTATTTCTGTGTGTGTTTTAGGTCAAATAAGCTTGGTAATCTATAAATTACTTTAAGTTAAGTTGATTTATTGGTGATCATCACTCCTTTCCTTCTGAGGTCATTTAAGTGTTGCCATGGATGCGCGCCCACAGGCAGCCATGATCAGTTCCTGATGTGCTTAATCAGCTCCACTGAGGGAGAAACTAACTGACTGAAGAGAGAGGGGGGAGAGGAGGTTATCTTGTGTTTGTTTAAGTGTAGTTGTTGTTGTTTTTGTTCTTTTGAGTTAGGGTAGGAGGTAAATATGTAAATAGATTGTTTGAAATATTTTGTTGAGATGTGCTTTATTGATTGTAGGATTTCAAGCTAATTGTTTCCCCTGCCCATGTCATAATGGTTGGTTCTAAGTTAGCTTTAAAATGGTGGATTCGGCACTGTTGTTGGTTGGTTGATTGCTTGTTAAGGGGAATCCATGCCCCAATGTCATGGATTGTTTGTGTTCAGAAAAAAAGGATAAAAAGTCAGAGCTCTGCAACATCCTGGAGTCTTGCTTTTTCTTCTGTTGACAAACATCTGGTAATATCCTGAGGCAGAGGCTCTGTCTGGGCCAAAACCGTACAGTTGGTGGCAGAGGTGGGATGTGGCGCTGACATCAAGAGCTGTCCAGTAGGAGTAATCATGGGTCCAAAGCAGCAGTCAAAGAGCAGCAAGGCTGTTGAGGCGGAAGTGGTGGAGGAGATGGAGCAGGAAATGGCTACGGGGCGGCCGGCCGTAGCTACGCGCACCGGAGAGGAGTCCCCAGCTTCAGGGGATATGAGCTCTATTGTTGCCATGCTGCAAAAATGCCTACAGTCCCAAAGTGAGTTCACTGACAGATGGGACAAGAAAGCAATCAAGCAGGAAAGGAGATGGAGCCAAATTCAAGTTCAAGTTTATAACCTCCAAGATGACCTGGACGGGCAGCGGGGAAGTGAACATGATCCTCAGCCGGACCCTTCGTCTCAGTCAGATGGGGGCTCGAGTCCCTCACAGCCGGATGACGAACCCTCCAGTGGTGAGCCAGCAGCAAGAGGATGGTCTCAGCCGGCGGTGCCAAAGCTGGAGGAGGGGAATGATATTGAACATAATCTGATGACCTTTGAACAATTAGCAACGGCATACCTGTGGCCGGAAAGGGACTGGGCAGTGAGGCTGGTACCACATCTTCCAGGAAAAGCCCGCGCAGCATATGTGGCCATGGCTTCAGAGGACTTTTCTGAATATATCAGAGTAAAAGAGGCCATCTTAGGCCTAGTCCACACGTAGCCGGGTTTTTTTAAAAACGAATATCCGCCCCTCCAAAAACTTGCATCCACACCACCTCGTTTTAAAAACAAACTCTGTCCACACGTACCTGGATAAATGCGTTGTTAAGAACATGCCAGACCTGTAGGCGGCAGTACTTCCCCCGTTCTTAACCTCGTCCTTCCTCTGTGGTCTTCCGCAAGGAGCAGTAATTCTGCTTGCAAAAACAAACAAGCAAAAAGCGCTTGGACAATTGATAAAGCCAGCGCAGCTCTGAGGGCATCCATGCTGTCGGCTAGTGTAAACACAGGTCGCACACGTGATGTCAGCATTTTTTTTTTGTCGCGGAAAGTGACGTTGCAGACCTTAAAACTCCGGTTTTGTCCGTCCACATGCAGACACCCAAAACGGAGAAAACGCAGATCTTCACTTTAGCCGGAGTTTTTTAAAAGATCCGTTTTCGTGTGAAAAAACGCCGTTTTCGTGTGGATGACAGGCCAAAACGTAGAAAAATATCTATGTTTTGGCAGATCCCCGGCTACGTGTGGACAGGGCCTTAAAGTATGATCACACTTCAGTTGTTCTCAAAATGGCATCTGAGTGATCATACTGCTTCAGTTTCTATAGAACATATAAATATGTCAACAAGTCTGACTAATCATGTTTATTCACTTCTACATCATTTGAACTGTAAAACTTGAGAAGTCCTTGACGCCATTACCCAATGCAGATGCAGGCAAAACATTTGTGTTGGTGATGTTCAATCTCAGAGCAGCTGTTGACACTGGGGACCACAACTCCCTTCTTGATAGGCTCATAAACTGGGTGGGACTATCAAGCATAACATGAGGGGTCCCCCAAGGCTCAATTCTTGGATGGCTGCTCTTCAGTAGCTCTTCTAACAAGAGTAGACACACCGTGCTGGTGTAATATTACAGCAACGGTGTGTCTTATAAACGCGCCATGCCAGCATGACGACGTATGAATTTTGCAGCAGTCGTTCCGCCTTGCTTGGTAGTAATATTGCGGTAATGGTCTGTCTAATAAACGGCTATTGTGCCGTGGCGCAACAGAGGGAGGTATCATGATGACATGGGAAGTTAATGCCGAGAACTATATTGAATATGAAAGTAAACATGGGCCGTAGGTTTTGCTTTTGAACAAAATCAGCTTAGACGGCAAACAGGAGCGCTGCAGCGCTCCATGAGTGTCTCTGTTAGAGCTGAAGCTCAGATCATCAGAGACTGCACAGGGACTGATGGGGACAGACACCTTTAGGAGCGGCTTGTTAAAAAAATGTAACAATCGCGGTTCAATCGCAATAAAAAGCAAGTTATGTCCAAGACCAACGGAAGTCTGCGGCAGCGCAGAGACCGCCCTCATACCCCCTTTATGCCGCCATCGCCTAATCTTTTATAAAAAGGACACGATTGCACCACATTGCCGCCACGGTCTGACCACTTATAAATGACCTAAGGGTCCCAGTGCTGCCACAGCGTTGTGAAAAATTGACGCCATTGTTTTGTAAAAACAGCTAATCTCTACATGCTGTCCTCGGGTCAGGTTGTGCACTATAACAGCATTGCCTATCATTGTTATGCAGATGATACCCAGATCTAAGAGAGTGCTTGGGAACCACGTGGTGGTTTATCCCCCCAATCCAACCCCTTAATGCTGAATATCAAGCAGAGAGGCATTGGGTCCCATTTTTTCAAAGTATGACCCCAACCAGGATTTGAACCCTCGTCTCCCTGGGCCGACACTCATATCAATTTATTTCTGTATTTAGTTGATTCTAAATTTAAACTTGATTTTAAAATCTGCTGTTTTATGTTGTCACGTTGATTTTAATGTTTCATGTTCCTGTTGATCATGCTTCTGGAGAGCACACTGAATTTCTCCCGTATGTGAAATGTGCTATACAAATAAAGCTGCTGAGTGTTTTAAACTGACCGTTTAACATTAACCCTCAAATCTGTGTCAAAATGATTGGAAACATTTGAACGGTGACTAAGAGTGAAGATGGACTTCTGTTTTCCAGGTACAGCTTTGAAGGTGTGATCCTGTCGATCTACGGGATGAACCGCTCAGAGCTGGAGTGTCCAGGGAAGGTGTGTAAGTTCCAGAAGCCTGAAGAGGTTCTTCAGCTCTTAGATGTAGAAGATGCAAAGCTTCACATCGATTTCATTGTTCTGGGTGTTTTCTTCATCATCCTACGACTGGCCACCTATCTGGTCCTCCGCTATAAGGTCAAGTCTGAGAGATAAGCTTTGCGTTCCTTGAGGATGTCTATCACACTCATTGCTGCTACACAACTCAGATCTTGATTCTGCTCCTCCAGCAAACTGCGATGGTATGGACCATAATATGTTAATGTCATAAATCACCACCTTCAGTCTTACCTCGTGTTGGCGTGTTGTCTGCAGATTCAGTATTTATCTGCATACAGGCTTCTCTTCACTAGGCTGACGTTTGTCGGAGGTTTGGGACTTTGTAATTTTCTACTTGGTACTTTGTGTGACCAATCATGCGTTTACATCTGCCCTATAGACACAAAATATAACTGTTACATAAATGTGATTTACTGTGTCTCCTAACTCAAAGTTGAAAAAGACAAAACCTAAGATGTATTTATAATCTGGACACTAAAGTTTAAGAAAACAAGCAGTTTGTACCTCAATAAAACAACCGAAGATGTTTATAATCTGATTCACCATAACATCTGTTCAGCTGCATAATGTCCTGTAGAATCCATGTTATTCTAAATATATACATGCAGTTCCAGTTTTACTTTGTGTTTAGTGTCTACTGCAGTCACGTTTGGTGCTATTCGAAATGTTGACTAAAAATGTACATGTATGAATGTGAAACTTCTTTATTGTTCTAACAGCATGTGGTATTAACATTTCAGTGCACTGATTTAGTAGATTTATTAAATGTGAAATTAAAAACTTTATTCAGTGAAATGTCAGAAAGATAAGCAGATTGGTACTCATTGGTCTCACTTTTCCTCATCACCATGGCTATGTTCATAATAATAATAATAATTATTATTATTAATAATAATTATTATTATTATTATTATAATTATCATAAACATTATCATTATTATTATTATTGTTGTTGTTGTTATTAAGGGTAGCGCAGTGGTTAGAGCTGTTGCCTTGCAGCAAGAAGGCCCTGGGTTCGCTTACCGGCCTGGGATCTTTCTGCATGGAGTTAGCATGTTCTCCCTGTGCATGCGTGCGTTCTCTCCAGGTACTCTGGCTTCCTCCCACAGTCTGAAAACATGACTGTTAGGTTGATTGGTCTGTCTAAATTGTCCTTAGGTGTATGTGTGTGTGTACATGATTGTCTGTCCTGTGTGTCTCTGTGTTGCCCTGCAATGGACTAGCTCTCTGTCCAGGGTGTATCCCGCCTGATTGCCCATTGACCGCTGGAGATACCCCACCCCCCCACCCCCCCACCCAACCACCACCACCCACCCGCGGCCCCACATGGACAAGCGGGGTCAGAAAATGGATGGATGGATTATTATTATTGTTATTGTTGTAGTAGCAGCAGGAGTAGCGGTGGTAGTAGTAGTGCTGTTTATTACATAACCCTCATTGCTCTAAAGAAAAGAAGGACTTTTTGTTGCTTTTTTCTTGGTTTATGAATTAAAGTGTTATTTAGGAGTGTTCAGTTATTTTAATTGGTATCTTTACCACTAATTTTGACTGTGTGACATGCTGAACTGTAAAAGGTATGTAGGAGTTTGTAAACTGGTCTTCCAATAAACTCATTCAGTGACGACCTGGAAAATTGGGTGAATTTATTTACCTGGAAAACCTTGGAATACCCCACAGAAAGAAGTGCAGCTAACAGTCTGTCAGTTTGAGTCAAAAGAAGGTGAACAACTGAATTACTGAGTCAATATTTTTTTTATCTTTTTTATTTGTTAAATTTCTGTTTGTGAAGCATCTCATTAATTTGTCTTGAGAGTTGCTATATAAAAGATTGTTTTCTTTCTTTCTTTCATTATAAATAAATAATTGTTGAGTATTGTAAAAGTAAATGATTAGAACTAACACGACAACTTTGCAACCTTTAAATAGAATTTTATTATCATATTTCTTATCCGTATGCATCCTGAAAATGGCCTGATTTGGGGCAAATAAGTAACAGGTTTTATCTGAACATGTTAAAGACAAATGTTTTAACCCTCCCACTCTCTTTATGGGTGACCCCACGTGGAAAGTTGACCATTGAGCAGGATTGATGGTTTATCCCTTGAGGTCCATGTGGCAGGGGTGAGGAGTGAGCACCACCTAACCCCTGCCACGTGGACCTCAAGGGATAAACCATCAATCCTGCTCAATGGTCAACTTTCCTCGCGGGGTCACCCATTAGGACAGCGGGAGGGTTAAAGTCAGTGTGTCAGGATTATTGTCTCTGCTCCCTGGTTCCTAATGACGGGTCACATTCCCGCTTTTTAACCCAACAGCATCACAGTTTAAGCCCAACTAAATGTTTATGAGCATCTCTGTTGATGCTCAAGAGCAGAATTGGGTTATTTTTATAATTAATTGTGTAGGCTCATGAAAACTCACAACACTGCAGTGTTATGGAAAAACATTATTGCATTTAAGTGGGTGGACTTTGCCAAAATATGCATAACAAAAGTAAGGTAGAGGTATAATAACTCAAATTATAAACTAAACAAACAATATGTGTTATTTTTATTTAAACATTGCATAGAGAACTCTGTATGCTCCCTAAGAGTCCATTCTGTTAAGGAAAGAAAATCATAAATTTATTTTGTGAAAATGAAAATGATGCAGAGAACTTCTTCAGTAATTTATGTACATTATATTTATTATAAATAAAGTTGAAAAAGATGCCAGTCTGGGGATTATTGTTTTACTGGACAACACCTGGGGCAGCTAAGATTGTGTCCCGTAGCCTAAAATAAATTATGTTGGAATGAAAGTCACTCCAGTAGCTCAGAGTACACGTCTGGCCTACAAAATAATTTGTTAGAGACTATTACTCTAAAACTAAAATCAAATATCTTTGTTGACTAAAACCTTTTTGAATTTTAGTCAACTAAAGCTGACTAAAACTAAAATGCATTTTTGTCATAAAGTCTAAGACTTGCTGACCGACGCTCACTTCATATGGCATGGAGCTCTATGGGACAGGGGCGGGCTTAGCAGGGGAAAAGACATATTTCCTACATTATATCGCAATACACAATACCAAATTTGTTTTATGGATTTCTGTAAAATCATTCATTATTCCTGAAAAGGGAAAACTCTGGATAGCAACTTTAAACAGATCGAATGTGTAGTTCCAATTTTCTGCCAGCAGAGGGAGACCATTACCTGAGTTTGTAGGCTTATATGGCTCCATCTCCTCCTCCTCTACCTGCTTCGATATTAAAATGCATAGGACAGAAACAAGAGTTGTGGTTTTAATTCCAGCTTAATTTATAAAAAGATGCTAAAATGTTCTCTTAAATGACCAAAATACCAGTTCCCCTTCTCACGAACAGCGCCGGTGAGGAAGATGAATGTACCCATAATTTTACTCCTCATTGTGCCACCTTGTGGAATAATCGAGTAATTGTTTCAAACAGAAAGTCTTTGTTTAACCAGCAGTGGTTTGATCAAGGAATTATCTTTGTACACGATATTATGGATAAAGATGGTGAAATATTACAGCTACAGAATTTTAAATACAAATTTAATAACATTCAATGTTCTCTCCAGGAATATGAGAAAGTATGTAAGACTATTCAGTGACTTTGATACAAATGATAAAAAACACAATCCTCTTCTCTAATGTTCAAACAAAACTTCCTAATTTATTAATAGGAGAATTGAACATCACAGAAAGAAAATATGAAAATAAATTTTAAATGGAGACTTTAAAAAAATATCTATCATGATTATGATATAAAGATTAAACTAAAAATATTAGGAAATCCAATAATTGAAGGAAAACAATTAAAATTTCTAAAATGGCCTATGATGCCAAAAGTAAAAGAAACGCAATTTAAAATTCTTAACAACTACTATCCATCAGCAGAGACACTGAGGAAGAGATTTGGTTTTGAAGTTGACCCTTGTGAATTCTGTAAGGGAAGCCCTGAAGAAATAGAACACTTATTTTTCAGCTGTCCTGTCAGTAAGAAGTTTTAGGAAGAAGTCCATTGTTGTTTAAGAAATGAAATAAGAGAACTTGATCGTTTTACAAATGAAGATATTCTTAAATACAATTCTAAACTAAATGGGAATAATTCATTGTTAATATTATTATTATTATGGGTAAATACCACATCCACAAAAGCAAATGGTAAAAAAGCAACTGCCAAACATGAACTGTTTCAAAAATGAATTCCGTATGTTCTTATTCACTTTGATTCGTACAAAAAATTCCAATGTAACTGCAAAAGCCATTTGTCATGCTGAAGAAAATTGTTTAATATTGAAACACTGTTTTTACTTTGTGATATAAGTGCCTCTTTTTAAGTTTCTTATTTGTTTTTCTTTTATCCTTAGTACCAACTAAGGATGCCTCGCATGTTTCCATTATGTGTTGTTGTCTCCACGAGAATTGTAGTACGCATATATTGATAATAAAATAAAAAAACAGCACGGGTGAGGGATCTAGCTAATATATATATATATATATATATATATATATATATATATATATATATATATATATATATATATATATATATATATGTGCATATATATATATGTGTGCATATATATATATATATATATATATATATATATATATATATATATATATATATATATATATATATATGTGTGTGTGTGTGTGTGTGTGTGTGTGTGTGTGTGTGTGTGTGTGTGTGTGTGCATAAACGAACGCTCGGCCAGCGTCTGCACGTCAATCACGTGACCAAGCCTAAGCGTCGGGTCTGCATCTTCTTTCCTAGTCCTTTAATACGTCACTGCTACCTGCCAGCGTCTGCACGTCAATCACGTGACCAAGCCTAAGCGTCGGGTCTGCTTTAATACGTCACTGCTATACCTTTTGGCTCATTTCAGCCTTGTGGTTGGTCGGCGTTGCACCTCGGATACCGGCTGGGGAAACAAACTTTTCAAAGGAGTTTCGTGTTTTTCTGGATTATTTCACTTCTGATAACTAGCAGTTTAACCTCAGGTGAGTTTTTTTAAAAGCAGAAATTCAGCTTTTTTCTAAAGAAACTCAAAAGTTCTTTATGTCTGAGGAGCCCAGTAACCTGAGACTTGTGACTGAATTCAGTTTATCCACTGTCAGCCATTCAGTTAAACAGCCAATCCAGGAATCCAGAATGAACCAATACACTAGAATTCAAGCCTTAAACGAGAACATCAGTAGGGAGCGTGAAGGATTTGAGGAAATCCCGTTTCACCAAGTCATATCTGAGCCCAGTACTCAGAGCCTTGACACTGAATTCATGTTTCCCTCTGTCAGTGATGCAGTTAAACAGCAAATCCAAGAAGCCAGGATGAAGGACAATTCTATTATTCAAGGATTAAAGTTTAAACTCACAGCTCTGATTCAAGGGCTTGAAGAACAAATGTTTAAACTTCAAAAAGATCGAGAAGATTTTGAAATCAGCAAAGTTAGATCAATTGAGGAAATAGAGGGTATGAAATATTGTCTACTGGAGCAGAGAAAATACTTTGAAGAGGAAAGATCTCTATCAGAGTACGAGATCAATGAAATTCAGACTTTTCAACAACATGAAAGAGAAATGATTGAACATTTGAAATACAATTTAGCAGTTCAGAGCAACGACCTGCAGGAAGAAAAAGTAAGCTTACAAGAGGAATGGCATCATCTCGAGCAGGCAAAGCTCCAAATGAAAGCGGTTTATGAAAACCTACAGGAGGAAAATGAGAAACTGAAGACACACATAAAGGATATCGAGAGAGCCAAAGCAGACGCTGATAGAGAGATTGAAAACATGAAAATTCAACTCGAAGCAGATAAAACGTTGTTTGAACAGACGAAGAAAAGCTCCGAGCTGGAGTTTGTAACTATGAGAGAAGCTTTGGATGATGAGAAACGTCAGCTTGACTGTGAGAAAACAGAGTTTGAGAAAACAAAGACTGAATCACAGCAGGAGATAAGAGACACCATTCAAATGCTGAATGATGAGAAAATGGATCTAGAAATTAGAATTGGACATCTACACAAAGAAAAATCTGAGTTTGAACAGAAAAAGGCTGAAGCTGAACGGGAGATAGAAGACACCATTCAAATGCTGGGTAAGGAGAAAATGTATATAGAATTTAGTACTGGACGTCTAAACGAAGAGATATGCGAGCTGAAAGCCAGATACCAGCTCGTGAACAAGCAGGAGGCTACTCTTGAGGAGGAAAAGCGGGAACTTCAGGAACAAACTATTAAACAAAACGATGAGAAAAAGAAACTAGAGGAAACAAAAATCAAATTGGATCAGGTCTACGACAAACTGCTGAAAGGTAAATCTAAACTGAAGAAAAACATCCAGAAGTTTAAGACTAACAAAGCAGAAATGCAGCAGATGATGGGAAGTCTAGAAGGACAGAAAAAGGTGTTCGACGGGACAAAGAAAAGCTCTGAGCAGTAGATCAGAAACATGAGCTATTCATGGAGACAGAGCAGCTGGTGAGTGAACTGAAATGCAAAGCAAATTACTGAATTAATTTAGCTGCACACAGGCTGCGTTACACAGCAGCTCTTGGTTCAGCAGGTTACGTCTAAGGTACCCTAACCCTTAAGCCGGGCGTACACTGTGCGACTTTTTCACTTTTTGAGCCGATTTTCCACTCGTGCGAGAATCCACAAGATTGGGGTGAGTTTGGCGCCGAGCGTGGTGTAGTGTACAGGGGGTTACGAGAGGCGATTAACACCACGTGACCAGCTACAGATCAGCAATCGTGAGCTCGCACGGACTTCTGGCGTTGTGGTGGCCATTTCAGTAAAGTAGCATAAATCTGTTAGTTGTAAATTTCTTTTAGAATTTCTTATCATTCCTTTTCTAATAAGTTAAGTTTGCAATTTAAATGTGTTAATTTTAATTTTTTGGTAAATTGATGTATTTGTGAACTTTTTGGACACGCCTTAGTCATTAAGCTGATTAGTAGCACATGGGGAGGCGTGTGGAAAATGTTCGTTTGCCAAGTGTCAGGGGAGATGGGAGGATTTGGTTGAATGATTTTTTGACCATTTTTTAGACCTGATAATTTAATTTAAGGTTAATTTTCGTTGGATGAAAAGTAGAACATTTTGAATGAATTTTGAACTTTTTTTTTTTTGGAAGAATAAACCATTTATAAAATTTGAAAGAAATCAAGTCAAAAAGTGCGTCTGGTAGCAACACGTCGGACCTAAAAATATGCTAAAAATAGCAGTTTTTACTCAACACGTTAGACGTTTTTGTCTTGTTTTGCCTGTTGTCCTTCGGGAGTGCTGCAGGAGGACACACAGGGTTTTATGGGGGTTGGATGAGGAAAACGAAATAAAGAAAGTAAATCTTTGTTTTGTGATCAGTTTAATTTGACATGAACACAACAAACACGCTTTCTTGACCATCTCTGTGAGTAAAAAAACGTGTAGAAATTAAAACGAACAACGTGTGTTATTAGGGAAATAGCGGGCGAGCGGTGTTGATGCAGGATTGCGCATGCGCCGTGAGCGGTTCTGATACTTTTTGGGTCGCAGCTGCTCGCAGCGCCGCTTCAACAGTGCGATACCCTCATGAGGGACGAGCAAAATATTAAACACGCCAGAAGTCCATGCGAGCTCACGATTGCTGATCGGTAGCTGGTCACGTGGTGTTAATCGCCTCTCGTAACCCCCTGTACACTACACGACGCTCGGCGCAAAACTCGCCCCGATCTCGTGGATTCTCGCACGAGTGGAAAATCGGCTCAAAGAAGTGAAAAAGTCGCACAGTGTACGCCCGGCTTTAGATAGAAAACGTTTACATTTGATTAATAAATTAATAAAAATGACATAAAATAAAAAAATACATAAAAAAAAAACTAACTCTGCCAGAGTGTCCCTTTTGGGTCAAGTCTGCCAGTCCCAAGCCTGGATAAAAGAGGAGGGGTTTCATTTGTGACACAAAACAAAAACCATGTTTTTATTTCACACTTTTTGTCTCCCACATGAGAGTATTCTTCTAGGGAGCCTGAGTGTCCTCTCTTTCCAGTCGGCTCATGAGTTCCCAGGAGGAATGAAAGCAAGTGAACGGGGCTAAAAGACATTTCCTAATCCGCTTTGCCTAATGCCCTGAGTCACACACACGTCATACTTCAATTTAAATGAAAAGTAGGATGTGTGTTTCGACCATGCCATAAAACTTGAGATTTGGTAAGTAGCAGCTAAGCTAGGGGAGAGGAGATTCTGTGGTGATGTCATACATGCGACGCACCGACATTTGATTTGCAGTCATGCTATTGACGAAATTTATTGAGCTACTCTCAAAGTACGTGACTGGCGTGGTCGAAACACACTTCATTACTTTTCATTTAAATTGCAGTATATAACACATGTGCGATTCAGGTAAAGTGGATTAGAAAATAGCTCTTTTAGCCCCGTTGACTTGCATCCATTTTTTCATTCTTCCGGTGAACCGTGAGCCGACCGGAAAGGGAGGAGACTTAGGCTCCCTACATGACACACGGCCACTAATGCTAGGTTATTATATAGTTTAGGCATCATTTTCATGTTGTAATTTCTAATAACTTGATAATTCCTGAAGATATTTTAAAAGCAACCTGCCATCTGACACTGAGACATTTTATTGTGGTGTTTTAAAGCGCACCTCGACCCACCCCCTTCGATGACATATTTGAATGAATAATTAACTAACTAATTCATTAAATGGCAGGCCAATTAGAGAGGTATTCTTGCTGTGTTTTTCACTAAATACATTACTAAATGAATCTTGGGGTGACGTTGGGGTGATACATCACACTTCCAAGACCGAGACGTTGTTTTCGTGTGTCTTATGTAGGGGTGCAGTACTCTGCTTTCTTTTGAATTATTTGACAATAATCACTAATTTCGTAACTAATGAGTTGGTAAAACAAATCGCGTTAGAAACTGCTTCCAAAAGAAGCACATTTCATTACCATTACATTACAGTATTTTTTCTTGGGTTGTGTGAATCTAAAGTCTCAATGAGACACGCATCTGTATTTTACGCAGACTGGTGCCTGGGTGCTAATCCTGATCCCTTTGTTTATTTAGTCACTGGAGCTGGCTGCACATGTCCTCAGATGCATTTTTCAAGAATATTTTTAGTTTATGGGGGTGTGACGACTCTGCTCTCTTATTCTTTATGATAGGACCTGTTTGAAAGCGAGATGTCACAGCCATCTCAAGCAGTTTTAATCTCGATAGGTAACATCCGCCGATATTGATGCATCCCTAATTTTTAGACATTATTTTTTCAGCAATTGTGTTTTTGACAGACAGCACGCTCAAATGGTGGCGGTGGCAGCCTGAAGTGTTTCCATCCAGTTGACCTAAATGGTACATACAATCAAATAAACAGATTACAATTAAAATTTAGTCAAAGATCAAAGGTAAGAAAGATCAAAGGTAAAAAGAAGTTACTGGTTACTTTTGGTATTTGATTTTTTATGTGTTTGAGTTATTTTCATTCATTGTGATCCAAATACATTAATGCTGTCCAGTTTAACACTGGTGGTCGCCGATACACATGGACACTGGGCTGAGTCTGCTCCTTAATGGTGAATGGCTGCAGTGGGTGGCCATCCACGGCCGTGATGCGAATGTGACAGGTGACACATGAATACATCCACAAAGTGCTTCCCAGAGAAAATTGTCTTTCTTTTTCGAATGGGATGTATTTTTTAGGAGCTTTTGCTGATTGTCCCTTTTGGAAGACGCTTGTGCTGATAAACAGGGTGTTGCTCATATGTAAAAGGGTGTGGACCACTTTTAGAAGCCTGACCAGGAACCCCTTCCTCTTTGTAGCAAATGCCCCTTTCATTCTACTACATTTAATCACATTTCAGATTGAAAGCTGATGCATGTAAAATGACACCTAAGATCTTTAGTATAAACGTCTTCATGTTTTGTGCTTTATGTTTTGACAGGTAGAAAATTTCTGGTCCATATTAAATAGTTTAAGTTAGTTTGCAGCTGCTGTGAGTGGGCTGACTCTCTTCAGGCAGGCTGTTGTAGAATATAACAAGTAACACACTTCTTCCATTAATTAAAGTCTGCTTTAAATGGTTAGTGAACTAATTAATTTTTCTAGCCATTGAATTCAGAACATTTAGTTGGTAAGTATACAATGATCTAATATTTATAAATTGCAGAACTAGATGTTTTTTTAGAAAGATATAAAATATTGTTGTGTTTTAATTTTTAGGAGAGATGATGATTTACAAACTTTTTTATCTATCCAAATATTATGTATCAAAGTCTTTACTTTAGTATACCTTCCTGCTTTTATGTTTATGTCAAACATAAGCTATTATTGTAACATTCAACTACTAAAAACAACAAATAAAAGAAAACTTGTATTTCCAGAACTATGCAGCATAAGAGACACAGACGTAATAATGTACATCCGGTATTGCACATATATTGAACACATACTTAATATTGCAGCCAGGTGTAAATAAAAATAAAGGTGCATAATGCAATCTTAAAGCTGTTATAGCAAATCTGCAAATAGGCTACGTATTGAATGCAACTCTGTCATGGAACACTCACTCTTCCCCTCGGACATGTTTCCTTAGATGCTTTTGCCGGAACTGGAAACTCACATGTTTAACGTGATGAAGGAACTGTTTCCACCAAGGATTTAACCTCTTTCCACAGTTGCCTCTGACACAGTGCTAGAGTGCATGAGACAGCCTCAAGGTCTGGGTTTGTCCTTTTTACTGTACAGCACTTTGGTCAGCTGTCATGCTGTTTTTAAATGTGCTATATAAATAAACACGGTATGGTATGGTATGGTATGGTATGGTATAGGTCATGCATTTGCTTCTAAACTGTTTACTTTCCAGCAAGAGAAGAAAGAAGATTAAAAGACTCTTTTCTTTTATTAAAACAAAGAACTCTATTTTTAATTAAGCTAATCAAAACAACTGTTAGTCAATAATACAATGTGACCGATCTGTGAAATCACAATGTTATGATTAATATGTTTTAATAAGTGAATGACTTAATCTAGTTCACTAGTCACACTGACACACGTAATGAAAACACATGACACATTGGTACTGATCCAATCAGAACCTTCCTAGTCTGAAGCGTGGCATAGTCTCTGTGGTGCTTATAAATCTGCCAGCTTTGATTCAACCAGAATTCAAAACATCCAGATTAATAAAACTAGTTCCAACGCCATCTTAGTTCAGTTCTCAAGATCTCACTGAGTTCACCGCATGCTAAGCGAAGTATCGGACCAGCCATCTGTACTTCCCTTTAAAAGCTGAGAACCACCAAGCTGGAAAAATCTGTTGTTTTTACCAACCAAGCAACGGTTCCTTTCAGAATTAAAGCTGAACTCGCTGACCCAAGGAGGGTCCCCTTTTGACGCTGTGAACCACCTGTCGCTTTTTACCTGGAGACAATCCAAGGACTAGTTTGTCGTGCTGTGACGCTGTACCACTGGCTCCAGTACCGAAAGGAAGGTCCGTGAACCTGACATTCTGGGTCCATCATTGGAGGTCTTGTTAAGACCCCAACCTGGTCTAGGAGCCAGGGAGGTCTAACACAGAAACGTGAGAAATTAAAGGAAACAATCTGACACCAAGTCACTATCAAAGAAAGTCCTTTTATTAACTAAAGCGTCCCAACGGGAGGAAACCCTGTTTAACCAAAAAGGGGAGTTTAACTTATGCTGCAGGAGACAAATGTTGATGGCTTAAAATAACTTCAAGAGTGATTAAATGAGAACTAAAACTCACTGGTTCCAAAAGTGAAATCAGGAACAACAGAAACTTGCCCGGAGGCCTTACCAAAAAGTCCACTGGTGACTAACTCACCCACACAACCGACAGCTCTGTTAAGAGCTAAGGGGAAAACGACCAGCCTGAATGTTTTCCCAAGCAGGAGGACATTAACCATCCGGGGGAAACTATGAGTTCCCACAAGTTCTCAAACAAAAGTCTCTCTTTGATCCTCTCCTCTCTGTGTGTCCTCTCTCTGTGCATTCTCCTCTCGCTCTGCTTTCTCCCTTCTCTCCCTTCCCTCTCTGTGTGTCCCTTTGTCTCCGCTCGCTATGCCTCTTCTGCCTCTCCTTCTCTGAGCAGCGCTGATCTTTATCCGCTCCAGCTGGGTGATTTCTGATAAGCGTCAGCTGCGTGAGTGAAGCCAGGGAGCCGGGCGCTCTTCATGTCCTGGAAATGGTGCAGGAAACGGTGCAGAGTAGAAACTGAGTGCCGGGGAACTCAGGGTTCGTAACAGGTCTCCCTGAGGGTATGTGTGGATGCGACAAAATGGCGTCTCACGTGTTTATGACTACTCCGGTCAAACTCTTATCAGTTAGAAGCAAAACATCATCCCACTCAGACTTGCTTCTCCGGATACGAGAGTTCTGAATAACACTCATTCACACACACCATCCATCTCACACCTCATTCAAACAGAACATCCATCATTAGAGAGTTAGTATTGTTAAATTGTTTAAAATTATTTAGTAATAAATCATCTTAAACGTTTGAAGGACTCTCTCTCTTCTCTTGTCTCTCAGTTAATACAAAGTGTTATCTAATCCCTGCATTAAAAAGTTCCAATCTTCTGATTAAATAACCCAGTGGTCAGTAAGATGGATTTCATACTCGATATGAAATCTTAACGTCTCACGGTCCTTAATTAAATGTAAATTACTATCATTACACAATGGTGAGCCATTGCCCGATATTTGCAAATTTTTGGACACTTTGTGCTAAGTCTGAGACGTATTTAAACAGTATTTAAAACTTCTAATGAAAAATTTGATGTTTCTGGTTGAAAACGAGGCGATCTCGTAGTCCACCACTAGAGAGCAGCATCTCCATTTCAAGCAAAGGGGGGTTGGCATCAGTCATCCTCCACAGGAGGCGCTGTTTCATCTCAAATCATCCTAAGCCTGACGTGGCAATCGACAGCGTCCTCACGGCGGCCATCTTACTTCGGACGCTAACCGTTCTGTAGTTGAGGGTGAGTGCACGGCTCAAATAAAAATACTTTTAACTTGATGAAATGTTAACGGATTTACAAACGGTTTGCCTTATTACAAACCGTATGATACATAGACTTGACGCGGGATGTTTACACATGTTGAAATTACCGCCTTTACTTTTGAAACACAACATACTTGTGAACAATGTGTCCCGGTGTTCTGGGAATTTCTCCTACCCTAAACCGTCCTACCGTCCTTACTGAGCATGTGTGCGCATGCGCACAACACAAAAAGAGAATGCTGCTCCATTGTCATATTTGCAGGAAAAAAGGTAAGTAGTAAGTATTAGTACTTAGAGACCACAGTCAATATTTTTATAGGGTTTGAATGGTTCAACAAAACTAAGAAGTGTACGTAAACCTAATGTTTGTCTAAATGGCTGTCTTGGTGGATGTTTTAGTGTTTATTAGCTGTCTAACTTGGCTTAGAGAACTTGCAGTCAAGCCAGCCTCCAGTTTATTGCCGGTTCCCCGTCTATTCAAAGTATTACGGGAAGGGATGTGGAAACCGGATTTCAAAATAAAACTAAACTTTGAGTGAATTAACAGATATTTTAAGAACATAATAATGTATAATTTAGGCTTATTCACTATTTTGGATTTTAAAGTAAAAGCCCTGTGAATTTTCAACTCAGTCTGATGTTGCCTTCCAAAATAATGCTGTCAGGCTTCTCACAGCACCACGGACCTGCTCTTCAGGAGTTTGTAGAGTGGTGTGACAGCTCCAAACTTGAACTGAATGTGAGCAAAACCAAAGACATGGTGGTGACCTTCTGCAGGAGGCAGAGGGATCCGGCTGCTTCAGTAACCACCATTATCCATGGGAACCCAGTGGAGGTAGTGGAGGAGTACAAGTATCTGGCAACCACCTTTGACAACCTCCTGAAATTCTCTGCTAACACAGAGGAGATTCTCAGGAAGTGCCACCAACGGCTATATCTCCTTAGGAAGCTCAACTCCTTTGGAGTCAGCTCCTCAGTCATGATGACATTTTACTGTGCCTTCCTGGAAAGCATTATCCATGGGAACCCAGTGGAGGTAGTGGAGGAGTACAAGTATCTGGGAACCACCTTTGACAACCTCCTGAAATTCTCTGCCTATGAATGCTCTAATAGACAATGTCTTCAATCACAACAACGTGGGACCACCTTTCACTCGTAAGATTTAACAATAACAAACATTCAACTGTGTTAGGCTGATAAGTCTCTGTCATCTGCTTTGCTTTTGAACTATTATTAGAAAACTGCTTTTTAGAAATGACAGTGATGGTAAAGTTTAAGATCTATTAGCTAATTGTGATTTTAAAAAGTTTCATTGCTTGAATTCAAGATTTCTTGTTTAGTCAATCATTGCATGTTTCTGTCTTGACACCTTTTGTTTAACTATTGTTTGTCTTATGTACATGTTAAAGGAAAAGGCTGTAAACTATTTACAATGATTTTTAAAGCTGCCTACATTTTGTCACTTGTTTAAGATTTCCCAAAGATGGAGAAAGAAGGAGGTAGTGGGAAGTTGCCCTAAGAAGTGTCTGCGATCTTCCTCAGAGCTGACGCTCAGTGGCGTCATGATCAAAACTGTCAGCAAGGTAAAAAACCTTCCCTGTGTTTCAAAAAGAACCTAAAAATGCAGTCAGAAGAAAAACACAAAAGATGTTGTCATGTTGTGGGTAATGTATTTCACCCAGGACATGAAGAATCACACGAGAGAAGAGGTATGAATGTTGAACAGAGGTTGAATGTGAACAGAAAAAAACTAGAACTAATTGGCGCTGCTTCTATGAACAGGAACAGGATGGTACCGGAATCTATGAAGATAAAAACAGAAGGTGAGCGAGGCCAGAACCAGAGAACCAGGATAATATGAATCCTTAACTAAAAGTTCTTACGGTCCGAAGCCAGGATTTGAACGGAGACGAGACTGGAAGTGGTTGGACCGGGTGAGAGGGTTCTGAGCGTGGGCAGGCGGGCAGTTGTGGAGAATGGAGACCGGAGGATCCTTGAGTGGCGAGACGTGAGACAACTCCAGGCAAGGTAGGTGGTGCAGAACAGGATACTTAGCCTGGCAAGCCAGACTAAATACATGTATTATTTAGTCTGGCCACGCTCCATTGACGGCTCTCGGTTGTGGGGCGGGTTCTACCGTTGTCTTTCAAATTATCTCCGCATTCCACTGGACAAAGAATGTGACATACTCTTGTTTCACTCTGTTGCACCATCCCACCCACCAGGCATATAGAGTGCCCTGATTGGCCCACAAAGCGAATAAAGCTCTGTGATCTGTTCACTAAGCAGATAGAGCACTATGATTGGCCCACCATTATGGGTCAATCACAGCTCTTTATGTGTTTGAAACCCCTCTAGAGAGCAGTGATTGGCTAGCCAGAGTCCTGGTAGGAGCTGCGGAGGTTCTAATGGAGCATGCCTAGACCAATCTTTGCAAAGCAAGAATTTGGTCTAGTTCAATAGGCTACAGGATACTAGGACAGGATACAAAAATCATTAGTTCAGTATTGCAGAGACCAAGGCAGATTCAAGGCTAGATGCTACCCATGTGAGAGTATCAACCAGCACTGGGGTTGAGTCACGCCACTCCTTAAATCCTCTGCACCTCCAATAAGTGGAACTCCCAACAGCTGTGAAGACTGCCGCACCCACCTGCAAACACAGAGCTGAACACTTCACCAGTAGATGGAGGCAAACCCTGACAGCCCCCCCCCCCCCCCCCCCTGAAGACTGAATGTGCCTTCATGGATGGAGGCAGTGCCAACCGGACAGAGACCGGACCCAGAACTTCAGCCACAGGAAAAGGTCCAAGGAAACGAGGAGAGAATTTCCTGTTGGACCCACGGACCTTGATGTCCCGGGAGGAGAGCCAGACCATCTGATCTGGGGTGTAGGTAGGCGCCGGCCATCTGTGATGGTCAGCAATCCGGCGGTTGTGCTCAGCAGTACGTTGGAGTGCTGCATGAGTCTGAGTCCATGTGCGGCGGGCCTGGCGCAAAAACTGAGGGACTGAGGTGGAGGAAGCAGAGTCGGAGGGAAACAGAGGAGGTTGGTATCCAAGTGAGACTTCAAATGGGGACTGACCTGTGGATGACGAGGTGTGGGAATTGTGTGCATATTCCACCCATGGCAGCTGTAAACTCCATCCGGCAGGATTGGAAGAACAGATACAGCGCAGCATAGCCTCCAGTTCCTGATTCATGCATTCCACCTGCCCGTTAGTCTGTGGGTGAAAGCCGGAAGTGAGACAAACCTTGGCTCCCAGGTGATGGGCGAAGTCAGACCACACACGAGAGATGAACTGGGGGCCACGGTCAGACAGGATCTCGCTGGGCAATCCATGAAGATGGAAGAGATGTTTAATGAGGAGGTTGGCAGTCTCGGTGGATGACTGATGGGATTTCAGAGGAACCAGATGACATGCTTTCGAAAAACGGTTGACAATAGTGAGAATGACAGTGAACCCCTTAGACATGGGAAGACCAGTTACAAAGTCCAGAGCAATATGGGACCATGGGCGATGGGGAACATGCAGAGGCTGGAGGAAACCCTGAGGAGGTTGGTTACTGGATTTGCATCTGGCACATACCTGACAGGCGCTGATATATTCTTTAACATCACGGTACATGGAGGGCCACCAGAATGTCCTTCTGATGAGAGCAATTGTCCTGCCAAGGCCTGGGTGAATAGAAAATCTGGACATGTGGGCCCAGCGTATGAGAGCTCCACGGGTGCCGGTAGGGACATAGATCTTATTTGGGGGCCCGGTACCTGGATCGGGATCTGCTGCTGAGCTTCCAGGACCTTGATGGTAATATCCCAAGCAATGGAGCCGACTATGCAGGAAGCAGGTAAGTGGTGGTAGGCTCCACCTCTCTGTCGGACGCATACTGTCGAGAGAGGGCGTCAGGTTTGACGTTCTTTGAGCCGGGTCTGTAAGATATGACAAAGTTAAATCGAGAGAAGAATAATGACCAACGAGATTGGCGGGGATTCAGTCTCTTAGCCTCTTAAGTACGACAAGTTTTTATGGTCAGTCCAGATGGTTATTGGATGCTCAGCTCCCTCCAACCAGTGGCGCCATTCCTCCAAAGCCAACTTTACTGCCAACAGTTCACGATCACCCACATCGTAATTCTGCTCGGCTGGGGAAAGGCGACGAGAGTAAAAGGCGCAGGGATGGAGACACTGATCAGAGGAGGAGATTTGGGACAGGACTGCCCCAACTCCGGTGTCAGAGGTGTCAACTTCCAAGGTGAATGGAGCTGATGGATCCGGGTGAGTAAGTATGGGTGCATGAGCAAAACTCTCCTTGAGAGTGAGGAATGCTTGGTCAGCTTCCTTGGTCCATAAAAACGGTCTCTTGATGGAGGTGAGCTGGGTTAATGGTGCTGCAATCCGGCTGTAATCTCTAATAAAACTGCGGTAGAAATGACCAAAACCTAAGAATCTCTGGAGCTGCTTATGTGTGGTAGGAGTGGGCCAGGACAGGACGGCAGCGATCTTGTCAGGATCAGTTCTCAACTTCCCATTCTCCAAAACAAAGCCGAGGAATTTAACAGAGGGAACGTGAAACTCACATTTTTTGGCTTTAACATAAAGCTGGTTCTCGAGGAGGCATTGGAGCACAGCACGGACATGTTGACGGTGTTCAGGTAGGTTTCTTGAAAATATGAGGATGTCATCCAGGTAGACTGTTACGAATTTGTTAATGTAATCACCCAGCACGGAGTTGACCAGGGATTGAAACACAGCGGGAGCGTTGGTGAGTCCGAACGGCATCACAAGATACTCGAAGTGTCCTAGAGGAGTCTTGAATGCCGTCTTCCATTCGTCTCCTTCACGAATTCTGACCAGGTGGTAGGCGTTGCTCAGATCTAATTTAGTGAAAATGGAAGCATCATTAACGGGTTCGAATGTGGATGATAGCAGAGGCAGAGGATACTTATTCTTGATGGTGATAAGATTTAAGCCACGGTAGTCAATGCAGGGGCGGAGCAAACCATCTTTTTTTGAAACGAAGAAAAACCCAGCGCCCAGGGGAGAAGTGGATGGTCGTATGATGCCAGAGGCTAGGGATTCTGAAATGTAATCAGACATACAGGCCTGTTCAGGTTTAGAAAGACTGTCCAGCTTACTGGTAGGTAGAATATCATCTGGGACGAGGTCAATTCCACAGTCATATGGGCGATGAGGAGGTAGAGAGGACGCTCGGTCTTTACTGAACACTTGTTGAATGTTGTGATATTCAGCAGGGACTCCAGTAAGATCGGGTGGTTCCTGAGGAGGGTTATTGGTGGTCTGGGCAGGAAGCGGCGCTGAAAGGAGACAGTAAGACAGACAGTAGGGGCTCCAGACAGACACCAACCCGGTCTTCCAGTCAATTTGTGGGTTGTGTAAAACTAACCACTCATGGCCCAACACAACTGGCGACTGGGGAGAAGGAAAAATGTAGAAACTCAAAGTCTCATGATGGTTACCAGAGATTTGTAGGTTAATGGGAACAGTGCAATGCGTTATGGTTGTGAGTAAACAGCCATCCAACGAGGAAGCGCGGATGGGGGTAGACAGAGGAATAGTAGGAATGTTGAGCTGTTGTACTATGGTTTGATCCAGGACACTCCTCTCGCACCCAGAGTCCACTAGCGCCTGAGTAGAAACAGTCTGTTGGTTGAAGGAGACTGCACAAGTGAAACTGCACCGGGAATTCAGGGTGCCAGGAATTCCACCCATCAGTAATCCCGGTCCTACTGATGGGCTCTGGTTTTTGGCCGAACCGGACAATTTTGCAGCAAGTGACCCGGCTGACCACAGTAAAGGCAGAGGCCTAGGGAACGACGTCTAGCTTTCTCCTCAGAGGTTAAATGCGCTCGTCCTATCTGCATAGGTTCCTCAAGGTGAGCCGGAGGGGAGTGTTGGTGGGTGTGGTGAGGTCATTGCTGTGGAGCATCAACAGGGAATGGTCTGAAGGTATGTGTCTTGTATCTCTCCTTAAGACGTTTCTCAATGTTAGCGGCCAGCTGGACCAGGGGCTCAAGGTTCTCCGGTTCTCGGCAAAACGCTAATTGATCCTTGATTTTTTTCATTAAGTGCCTGAGAAAAAGCGGCCCTAAGGGAAGGCTCATCTAGTGTAGAAGTGGAAGCAACAGTACGAAATTCGATGGCGAATTCTAAAACCGATTGCTGACCCTGCTGGAGACTCCATATTTGTTTAGCTATTTCGGCTGGGGATTCGGACTGATCAAAGATTTGATTAAATTCGGCTAGGAATGTTGAGAATGGTCCCTGTAGAAAAGTAGATTGCCGACTTCTAGCCTCGGCCCATTGTAGGGCTCTACCACGTAACAGACCGATGATGTAAGAAATTTTAACCGCATCATTAACAAAAGTATCAGGTGATCTATCGAAAGCCAACTGACAGAGTAACAGAAAACAGCGGCATTTACGTGGTGCGCCGGAGAATGTTTCTGGTTGAGGAGATTGCGTAACCCGGAAACTGACCGTGTTGCTGAACCGGAAGTGAAGCCGGAGATGAAGCTACGGAAGTAGCAGCAGGAGGCGGTGTAAGTCTCTCGTTTACCTGTCGTATGGCAGAGTCAAGCTGGAATAAGCGCTGATTAACGAGTGGCAACTGATCAAGGGCTGAACGGATGGAACCTTCATGCTGGGACAAGATACCTGCCATAGCTGCAGGGAGTGATTCTTCAGTGAGGGTGTTTGTGTGGCCGGTTGATTCTGTCATGTTGTGGGTAATGTATTTCACCCAGGACATGAAGAATCACACGAGAGAAGAGGTAAATAAAAATACAAGTGTTTTTATTTTGAATGTGAACAGAAAAAAACTAGAACTAAGGGTGCTGCTTCTATGAACAGGAACAGGATGGTACCGGAATCTATGAAGATAAAAACAGAAGGTGAGCGAGGCCAGAACCAGAGAACCAGGATAATATGAGTCCTTAACTAAAAGTTCTTATGGTCTGAAGCCAGGATTTGAACGGAGACAAGACTGGAAGTGGTTGGACCGGGTGAGATGGTTCTGAGCGTGGGCAGGCGGGCAGGTGTGGAGAATGGAGACTGGAGGATCCTTGAGTGGCGAGACGTGAGACAACTCCAGGCAAGGTAGGTGGTGCAGAACAGGATACTAGGACAGGATACAAAAATCATTAGTTCAGGATCGCAGAGACAAAGGCAGATTCAAGGCTAGATGCTACCCATGTGAGAGTATCAAACGGCACTGGGGTTGAATGACGCCACTCCTTAAATCCTCTGCACCTCCAATTAGTGGAACTCCCAACAGCTGTGAAGACTGCCGCGCCCACCTGCAAACACAGAGCTGAACACCTCACCAGTAGATGGAGGCAAACCGTGACAGATGTTTGTAGACTTTTGAAAAACTGCTGGCTTATCAAATCCCCCTGATAAATGCAAGGAATAAATTCCACACTTACTAATCATGATTACTTGTTTGCCTTTAGGTAGTCAAACTATAGTTCTTGTCTGATTTCTCACCTTACATCATGTTGTTCTATAGGCTTATGTAAAGTATAAAGGCAACCACACTGTCCAGTTCAGTCAGTACGTTTACATGCAGCCAATATCCAGGTTATGATCGGGTTAAAGTCGGGATTCGGGTTTCTGAGTTGATCAGAATAACTCGTTTACAAGCATAAATAGAAAGAGTTACCTCTAACGTGCATAACCCGATTTAACTGCGGACGTTGGGGTAGCGTCAGGACGTATGGACTACATCCAGACGCAATATGCGTCATTTCCGGTTCTTCTTGTTCTGGTATCCGTGAAAACAACAACATGTTTCCCAGTTCGGAAGAGATAGTGACCGCGTTTGTTTGCGCTTTAGTTTCCTCGTCACTCAAAGTGTGGTGCTGTGCCGCGACTCGCCATTTTGCCCTCAACTTGTTGTTTACTTCCGGTGTTCTGGCGCGTACAAGACGTCTCGCTACTCAAAAGAACAAGATTCTTTGCGAACAGAGCATGCGCAGAACACACTCTTTAATGGGGATATCCCGGTATGCGTTTACACGACCAAGCATTCGGGTTAGAAAAGGGTTACCCCAGGTGTAGTAACCGGGTTTTTAAAAACCCGGTTATGAGCATAGCCGGGTTTTTGGCGGTGTTTACAAGGACCTGCGGAACCGGGTTATTGTGAATATTCGGGTTTTAAAAGGCTGCATGTAAACGCACTAAGTGTTTCCCTTACAGAGGCGTAGCCATGGCGGGCCGCCACGGCTGAAATCCCACCGCCATGCCTACAAGATCCCAAGTTTTATTGTTTTTTTTTTCTTTCTTTAGTTTTTTTTTTCGCGCCGTTTCCCGAAGAAGCAGCGGGAACTACTGTGTTGTTGCTTGTGATCACAGCCGGCAGGCAGCAAGGAGGAGGAGCCAGGGCAGGGTGGTTACAGCTAGTGATGAGCGTACGGATAAAGCATTTTTGATGAATACGAACATGAAACGAGTGTAAAACTCATAAATATCTGTAATTGTGCTGAAGGAAAATCCTCATTGGGTAACTGACTGTCTTCACGCTCTGTGATTGGCCAGTCTCTCTGTGCTTGCTTCACTGTAGCCCACGTTTCTTCGGTACTCCCTACGTTTTCTTCAGCTCGCCTCTTTTTCAGTTCAATATTTAAAGTTACTTTTTTCGTAACGTACGTGGTGCATTTGACAAGACAGAGCTGAAAACGGCTCGTGCTGCGTCGGTCACTGCCTCCGCTCCGGCCGGGTTTTTTAAAATTATTTTAACTCTCTCTCCCTCTCTCTCTCTCTCTCTCTCTCTCTCTCTCTCTCTCTCTCTCTCTCTCTCTCTCTCTCTATCGCTCTCTCTCACACACACCTTAATCAACATTGTTTTGTTTAACTGTGTGTGGGGAAAATGCCAACAACGTTAGGAAAAAATCAGTTTAATCAAATAAAAAAAAGTTGTGTCTGGTTCTCGTATTTCATATTTCCTAGTTCCTACTGCATGAGTTCAGAAGCATTAATTCATGCACTTAAATATTAATGTTCTGATTTTACTGAAAAACGTGTTCTGTAAGGCTTCCTTTACTATTGTGATCAAAAATATTTAATCCCAGTTCTGAGGCTGCTCTGTAAATAGTTTTCAAATAAACAATAGTCTATAAATAAACAACTTCTGATCAATCCATATCAATTTCAGATTTCAAATTATGTATTGATGTAAACCACACCCACTAATTTCCAAATAATAAATAAGAGGTGCATTCATCTGTGTTTCTCCTTTGATCTGCATTAGTGATATTTTCAGCACCAGAACAATGAAGCAAAGAAACAGATTCCCGAGTTTGTTTTATTTATTAGGTGCATCTGACCTGTTCTATTTTTCTCTGAAATGAGATCAAATCAGTCCTTCTATGCGTTGTCTCCTCTCTGCACTATAAAAGTTTACTTTATTATAATGTTCACCGTAATGCATCTTGATGTTCTTAACAAATGAATAAAATCAAAGATATTGGTCAATAATGCCAAATATGTAAATTTGTGTTTCAGTCATTTTTATACTGGCTTAAAAATGCTTCATTAGGTCTACTAAGCAGGGGTGTAGAATGTTTTTAATGGGGCCAGCCCAGTAATGATCTTGGACCAAAATACAGGGGGCAGAAAGTCAAATAAAGGGGGGCAAAAGGAGATGTTTTTCCCAGACGCCAAGAAAAATTTAATGCCAAATCCCCCATGCAAAGTGTGTCACTGAGAGTTTAAAACAGAAATTACTCTTGTGCAAATATTGGTGTATTCACCTTTAATACTAGTTATTAAAATGCAGCAGTTGCTGGATTGGTGCAGTTCAAAGTGGAATGCATCAAATAAAACAATATTAACATAAAGGTGAGACGTGTCATAATTTTACACACCCCTTCATCACCACCACCACCACAGCTGGAAAAATTCCTAGGGGAAACACTGCAGTTACATTGGTAATTGTAATTTCAGGATTTGTTGTGCGGCTGTCATGATCTGCCCCTGCCCTTGATTAGTCCCTATTGGTTTCGCCTGCCCCTTGTTAACATGGCCATGTGTTCCTGATTTTCCCCAGTGTATTTTTACCTCCCGTCTCGTATGTCCTGTGTCAGATCATTGTGGTTTGTTTGTCATCGTTGTCTCGTGCTGTTCGTTCCCGATCTACCATTAAGAAAGAAAATCATAAATTTATTTTGTGAAAATGAAAACAATGATGCAGAGGCCTGCTTCAGTAATTTATGTACATTATATTTATTATAAATAAAGTTGAAAGAGATGCCAGTCTGGGGATTATTGTTTTCCTGGACAACACCTGGGGCAGCTAAGATTGTGTCCCGTAGCCTAAAATAAATTATGTTGGAATGAAAGTCACTCCAGTAGCTCAGAGTACACGTCTGGCCTACAAAATAATTTGTTAGAGACTATTACTCTAAAACTCAAATCAAATGTCTTTGTTGACTAAAACCTTTTTGAATTTTAGTCGACTAAAGCTGATTAAAACTAAAATGCATTTTTGTCATAAACTAAGACTTGCTGACTGATGCTCACTTCATATGGCATGGAGCTCTACGGGACAGGGGCGGGCTTAGCAGGGGAAAAGACATATTTCCTACGTTATATCACAATACACAATAACAAAATTGGTTTATGGATTTCTGTAAAATCATTATTCCTGAAAAGGGAAAACTCTGGATATCAACTTTAAACAGATCGAATTGTAGTTCCAGTTTTCTGGCAGCAGAGGGAGACCATTACCTGAGTTTGTAGGCTTATATGGCTCCATCTCCTCCTCCTCTACCTGCTTCGATATTAAAGTTCAGGACAGAAACAAGAGTTGTGGTTTTAATTCCAGCTTAATTTATAAAATGATGCTAAAATGGTCTCTTAAATGATAAAAATACCAGTTCCAGCAATACTTTCAGAATAGAAATGTAGTTCTAGTTTGTTTCCAGTGGAGGGCGACAACCCCTCTTTACTCCTTGGCAGAAAAACGTTCCAGTTCATACTTGATCTGGAATAACAGGAACATAGTGTATAAAAATAAATCATTGTTTTTCTCTAATTGGGTTGAGAAGCAGATCATTTTTGTGAATCAGTTGTATAATACTAATGGACAGCTTATGTCTTACACAGAACTCCTAAACACATATAAATTTCCAGCAACTCCCAAAGAATATGCCATACTGTTTGCTGCAATACCTATGGGTGTTAGAATGCTTTTTAAAGGTGTTCTACCAGTTGTACCGCCTATTTCTTCTCCCGACCCTGTGAACACATACGTAGGAAAAGTTTGTCTTATCAAGCATAAAAACGGTAATAGGAATATTCGTGCTTTATTTCAGAGAGAATCCTTATCTGTTCCATATGTGATTTTTTATTGGAATTCCTTTGTCACTGACATCAGTTGGAAAAGAGCATGGATCATTCCTAATAAGTATTTTGTGACAAATAAGGTCAAAGAAGTTTCATTCAAAATACTTCATAAGTGTTACCCAGCTAATCACTATATGACAAAGTTTAAGAGGGACATTGATGTGAATTGCTGTTTTTGTGGATGCCACCCTGAGACCGTTCAGCACCTCTTCTGGATCTGTTCACATGCTACAACGTTTTGGAAAGACTTTAGCAGATTTATTATCGGACAGCTCTGCAAGGACTTTGTTTTAAAATGGGAAAATGTTGTATACTTTGGAAGATGTATACTTTGTTTTAAATTTGTTAATTATTCTAGCTAAATTATATCCCCACAAATGCAAATATAGTAACCAAAAACCTAATTTCAAGCACTATTATAGTGACACTCTATCTTACATAAAATTGATCACTAAACAAAAAAGCTTTAAAAACTATAACTATTTGCACCACCTATAATTTATTTGGATGTGTGTAACATTTCTGTAGTGCACCCCCTGGCATATGTCTCATCTTCTTTGTTCAATTTTGTATGCAATTTGTTTGTATACTTATCACCTTGTTCAATAAAGTTTTGAAGAAAAAAAACGTTCCAGTTCCTACTAATCACCTTGTTCAATAAAGTTTTGAAAAGAAAAAAAATAATAAAAAAAACGTTCCAGTTCCGTAGTTAGCTTAGCTGTGTTTAGCACTTTGGCTCCACACAGCCACCATGTTAACATTGTTACATGAATACAGTTTTTTGTTTTGTTTTCATTTTAGCTAAACATTAAGGAAAGAAGATTGTTAGAGCGAGTTTTCTCGTTACTTCAACGTGTGCCAAGAACAGCTTTTGCCGTCGACTCCACTTATTAGGCAGCAGAGGGCGACAAAGTTAAACTCATCGTGTTTTTATCAGTAGAAGAAGAAGTGGCGCAGAAGAGGTTGGTGTTTTGTGTTGAAGTGTTTTCTTTTTGATGAAAACCCGTTCTAAATACAGTAACTGTACGTTTGTTTAAGACACGCCAACACTCCACAGTTCGCTGATCACGTCGCTAAATAACTCGACTAAACTAGCTGAAATAAGTCATGCAGCCATCAGGACACTTGATGTTTTAATAGTCATTTTAGATTTACTTTGACTTGACTTTATTGTCACGTAGAGGCACTGTGTTTGTACCTGGACGTGTGTGAAATAGAACAGGGATGCGCCTGTCTGTCCAGAGCAGAAAGAGTGTGACTGCATCAGAAGACTTTGGTTCAGGAGCAACAGAAAGAGGAAACGAGCTGGTTCCTGCTGCCACTGATGAGCATCCACTTCAGACCTGACACTTTTCCTCTCATCAGCAGCGTTTTTTACCGTCAGGAGGAAGAAATGCCCCCTTTAGTTGGAGCGGAGTTGGTCCAGACACCAGTGCAGCTCTACCGGTACCTGCTGAGATGCTGCAGGGTGTTGCCGTCCTCAGCCATGCAGCAGCACTACCGTCACGCCATCAGACAGGTGAGGTGTGACACTCAATATCATACTGTACGCTTTTCACAAGAGATATGTTTGTGAAGGTTTGAGTTAAATAATAAAGTGCTGATATTTCTCAGTGAGCCTTAAGGACATGTGAGGTGGTTATGTTTGAAATTGTTCCTGTTAAAGATCAAGGGCTGCTCAGTTCCTTGGTGGGAGTTGAGATTACACCTGGACAGGTCACCAGTCTATCCTTCCAAATGTTCTGGGAAGGCTGGGATGTAACTACCAACCTTTTTAATCAACATGCAACTGCAGTTCCCAGTGATCCACATCCACCAGTCAGGAGTTGAACCCAGAACATGATCAGTGTGGGGAAACCTTGAGCCACTATGCAACCCAAAATATCTTTTACCACCACGAGGAAACAAAGAAAAGACTAAAGCAGCTCCCAGTAAAGACCCAGTTGTTACCAAGAGCTGCTAAACTCAGTCCTACTGTAGCCTGTGTGGGTCAGGCTGTAGCCTGAATAACCAACCATCAAAGGTCAGAATAGTCAGGAGCACGGTGCTGTAGTAAGGCCTACTTGTAGTTCACACGTAGCCGGGTTTTTTTAAAAACGAATATCCGCCCCTCCAAAAACTTGCATCCACACCACCTCTTTTAAAAAAAACTGTCCACACGTACCCGGCTAAATACGTTGTTAAGGACATGCCAGACCTGTAGGCGGCAGTACTTCCCCCGTTCTTAACCTCGTCCTTCGTCTGTGGTCTTCCACAAGGAGCAGTAATTCCACTTGCAAAAACAAACAAGCACAAAGCGCTTGGACAATTGATAAAGCGAGCGCAGCTCTGAGGGCATCCATGCTGTCGGCTAGTGTAAACACAGGTCGCACACGTGATGTCAGCATTTTTTGTCGCGGAAAGTGACGTTGCGGACCTTAAAACTCCGGTTTTGTCCGTCCACACGCAGCCGGGGATCTGCCAAAACGTAGATATTTTACTACATTTTGGCCTGTCATCCACACGAAAATTGATCTTTTTAAAACCCCCCGGCCAAAGTGAAGATCTGCGTTTTCTCCGTTTTGGGTGTCTGCGTGTGGACAGACAAAACCGGAGTTTTAATGTCTGCAACGTCACTTTCCGCGACAAAAAAATGCTGACATCACGTGTGCGACCTGTGTTTACACTAGCCGACAGCATGGATGCCCTCAGAGCTGCGCTCTGTCACTACCCGATCCATCAATTGTCCAAGCGCTTTTTGCTTGTTTGTTTTTGCAAGCGGAATTACTGCTCCTTGCGGAAGACCACAGACGAAGGACGAGGTTAAGAACGGGGGAAGTACTGCCGCCTACAGGTCTGGCATGTCCTTAACAACGTATTTATCCGGGTACGTGTGGACAGAGTTTTTTCTTTTTTAAACGAGGTGGTGTGGGTGCAAGTTTTTGGAGGGGCGGATATTCGTTTTTAAAAAACCCCGGCTACGTGTGGACTAGGCCTGAGTCTGAGTGGTTTTAGCTGCAGTGTTCGAAACATTTTAACATCAACGTTACTCTAACATGACCAGATCTTTTTCAAGCGTTCTGTCTTACACATTTGTTGTCATCTTTATAAGTAACACATAAAACTAGAATTCTGAATCATTCATCACATCTTTAGGCTCCTATTTGGGCTGTTTTTTCATTTTATTTCAGGGTTTCAACAGCCACTCGGATGAAGATGATCCAGAGAGGATACAGATGATCATTGAGAGGGCCATCGCTGATGCAGACTGGGTTCTGCACAAAGTAAGGAGGAAACGGAGCTGCACTTCTTTTATTTTGTAGCATACTGATTTTTGTGTTTGCTGCTTTGATTCACAGTATACCAAGAAGTGAGCTTCATCAGCAGGAGGATGGTCTAGAGGTGGCTGCATCTGAAGTCAGGATTTAGTCTTTCTGTTGTAACCATTACATGATAGCGACAAAACACTTCAGAGGTAAAGGGACTGTTGCTTCTGTAAATACCTGCTGTAAATAGCTAAATAAATGATCTGTCATAAGTGTTGTATTGCTGCTTGAGCAGGGAGAAGTTGCAGCCCTGCTGCATTATGGGAAATGGATGCTTTTGTACAACAGGACCATGTTAAGGACAACAATGCGTCAGGATGTTCTCATTTCAGAGCCAAGTGAAGAGGTTAACCGTGTGCTAACACCTTGGATTCTTATGTCAGTTCTCTTGTTTGCTCTTCCTTCTTCCATCTCAGGAACAATGCTAAGCTGAGTCCCATTCTGTCTCGCTCTGAACTTGAGACAAGTTATCCACACCTTCATCTCCTCATGCTTAGACTACTGTAACTCTCTTTTCACGTGTCTGAGCAGAACCTCCCTGAACCGTCTACAGGTGGTTCAGAATGCCTGTGCTCGGCTTCTGACCAAGTCCTCCAAACACACCCACATCACCCCGCTTCTCCTCCAGGTTCACTGGCTGCCAGTCAACTTCAGGGTTCATTTCAAGATCCTGGTTCTGGTCTATAGGGCCTTACATGGACAAGCACCATCTTACATTGGTGATCTTCTCAGTCCCTACACCCCCAGCAGGTCCCTGAGGTCCAGCTTACTGGTTGTGCAGCACCAGGCTAAAGACCAAAGGTGACAGATCATTTGCTGCTGTGGCCCCCAGACTCTGGACCTCTCTCCCCCTGAGCCTGAGATCAGTGGACTCAGTGGTCTCCTTTAAAAAGCAGCTGAAGACTCACTTGTTCAAGCTGGCTTTTGTATGACCTTCTTCCCCTTTCTCTCTTTATTCTGCTCTCCCCACCTATTCCACCTTCCTCAGGATCCACTGATTTCCCTCTTTCCTATTCTCTCTTTACATTTTTAATCACAATTGTCTGTTTTTGCTGATTTTTAATCATTTTCTAAATTCTTTTACATTTTTTGTGAAGCGCCTCGTGATTTTTATCTTGAGGCACTTTAGAACAGATCTTTTCTTATTCTTCTAACAGCATGGGAACTAGCCTGGCAAGCCAGACTAAATAATCGTATTACTTATATTATTTGTTTGCACAATTCATTTATTATTTATTTGCAAACTTTGCAAAGCAAGAATTTGGTCTAGTTCACTAGGCTCCATGGGAACACCTCTGAGGAGTAAACAGCTCTCAGATTTAAAGCAACTTTTTGTTCTGTAGGTAAAAAAAAAAGAAAATCCTGGGAGTTTTACTAAAACCAAACATACATGTGAGATTAACCCACCAACCATCAAGACAGATTTATTCAATACACAGTATTCAAGTAAAACATCTGTAGGAATCTAAGAAAAGCTTGTGTTTATATCCGCAGGTCGGCTAGAACGGGCTTTCATAACAAGGAAACGTTTGAAACTTGCTAACAATCACATGCAGAATTCATGACAGTTCATAGAAAAAGTTACAAAACTAGATATACAGATTAATTTTCATCATGAAAAGTATTAATAATGCTGCTTCATATAAATAGATCTACATTTTTCTGTTGGACTTTGATATAGACACATCTGATGTTGAGCATTCAGCATGGCTGCTTTGATGTGTTGCAGACACACACACACACACACGCACACACGTCTGAGATCGGCGCCGCAGAAACGGGTGTTGAGGTTTCCTGATGACACTGAAGCTGGGTTTCAGATGACGAAGCTCCAGTAGGAGTGACTTAAAATGACAATCACTCTGGAAAGGCACTCAGAGGCTGAATGTATCGTTCTTTATTCGTGTTCTCTCACTTCTGCAGAATAAACTGGTCGATGAACTCGTTCTGTTCAGACTCCACTTTGGACAGGGCTTCGTACTCGATGCGATACCTGAAACACAACAGCAGCTCACAGGACGGGACCGACAGTTAGAACTTGGGGTAAATATGAAGGTCCACTTCACTACAGCTGACTCCCAGCACAATACTCCAGACCCCCATTCCTCTGCTGCTCCTGCCTCAGCTTCGCCGAGGAACAAATAAATAAAACAAGGCAGTAGAAAAAAGCCTTTTCAAGAACAACTGAATTAAGTAAAACACTGTGTGCTCCTGAAGCCTGTTCCATTTTATTACTAATGTTACATAAACAGGGCTTTTTACTGAGTTTGAGGCACAAATTTGATTATAGCATACAAAGTGGAACTAAAAAAAACTTCCTTCAGTCCTTCAAAATAATAGTCTCATCATTTACCTTAAAACATCTGAAGGTTAAAAACTATATTTTTCTACAAAACAAAAAAGTTCATCACTAAAGTATTTTAAAAGTACCCTTATAGGTGTTTATTGTTCTGAAGGTCACGTGTCCCTAAAGGGTCATGCTAACCCATCTGACACACGTGCACCGCGCTACTTTACCTCTCCAACTGCATCTTCTTCTCAGTGATCAGGGCCTGAAGCTGCTGCTGCTGGGCTTCTCTTTGTTTTGCCACAGACTTCAGCAAGTTTCTGGCTCCAATCGCCTACAGGACAGGATGATGAGTAATAAGTTCTGCTTACACATGATTAGAGCATAAACCCGATACCACTAAAAGTTTCACAGAATCAGGAGAGAAAACAGGGACATACAAAGCTGCTTTCTGTGTCAGACTTACCTTCATCTTCTCCGTTTCTGCTTCTTTTGCCAGTTCGTCCACCAGCTCGATTAGACCACCCACGGTCTTCTGAAACTGTCCAATTTCTGCAACAGAGGAGACAATTTTGCACACACTGTTGAGGCTGGTGATGATGAAAGGGAATAAATAGTTGGAAAAGTGTGGGGGTGGGGATGAGGACGTAAAATCTCCATGCTTACTGTCTACAAAGTCCTTGCACTCTTCTTTAAGCTCTGACGTCTTGTGGCTGACATCAGGCTCTAGCACCCGCAGCTTGTTCAGGTCATCAAAATAAAACCCTGCCTCTGCGAGTGGGTCTTTAGCCATGGCCAGAGGCCTGTCATCAACGACAGATGCAACTTAGTTTAGTAATATCAGATAGTTTGTAGGATAATATACCTAACAGGTAACACCCCATTATCATCATAATACACACAAGAGCAGGTTCAAAACAAACAGAAGTAAAACACATTATTTTACTAAAGATGTTCAAGTGCAAACCTTTCGGTAAAGCAGGATTCCTTCTACTCTAGTGCTTAAATTAACAGCACCTTAAATTAACCTCGGCTGAATGAAAGTTCATGTGTCACCAAATGAAAGATTATGCTTTTATTTTGTTTCGGTCATGTTAAGAACTCCCCAGCTAGATGATTTAAGTTAGCTAGCATAGCTAGATGTTTCAAAAATGCCACAAATTGTTTTCTGTCACCACTTCATAATAGATGACCAGTTTTTATGAAGATAAGAAACACAAATGTGTATGTTTTACCTGTTACAGTCGTGAGCTGATAGGCTTTATCCCGTGTGATGTGGCAGAGCAGATGAACTAGCAGCTAAGCTCCTCCTGTCGCTGCCAAGGAAACCAAACAGCTACAGCTGTGTCGGGGTCTTTGGGGGTGGTCGTTTTCCCCTATCCTTCTTAATTATCATAACAAAACTATTCACTGTTTCGTTACAACGCTGTCCCCTATGTTTTTTCCGTTTGAATACTTTACCGGTGTGTTACGTCAACATGAGTTCCTCTAGGGTGGGTGGAGGACTCGTATCGAGGTAACACCGGAGAACGGGAGTGACATGTTTATCGTAATGTTTTTAGAACTGTGACCAAGTCAGTCGCTCAGTGACATAAATGATCTAAAATTTAAATCTAAAAAAAAAAATTAAATAAAAAAAAAGCCCAACTATATGTTGTTTCTCTTATCTACTGTGGGTGTTCCACCCCAATGCGGAAGGTGACGGTAATGAACCGAAAAAGCAGTTCGCTAACAGCCATTCCAGAAAAAGAACAAGAAACGGATACGTCTGTTTTGTTTTCTTTCTTTTTTAAAATCATTTAAAACTCCATTTGTTTATTGTTGTTGTAAATATTACTTAAAATCATAAAAAAGAGGACGGTGAGTAACTAAAGCTTACAGACTCATACCGTGTTTAGGATCAACTGTAGGATCCAGTTTGGCCATTTTTTACTTTTCCTTAGTTTATTGAAGTTTTACCTCGTGATCACGAATATTCAGGAGTTAGTTTTCCGTTTACTAGAAATGCATTTAATGCAAACAGCGATATCGTTTCAGTGCGTTCAGCTTCTAATATTTGATCTGTTGTTTATCTGCTTTTCTGAGTTTTTGGCTAATGTTAGCGGGACATGCTAACAAGATACAGTAAAACGAATAAACATACAGCATAAAAGCTTTAGTTTCCACTGACCTGTGCTATTCTGAACTGAAACTGTATATCAGAGTTAACACGCATGTGAAACTAAATATTGTGTTTACACGGAGTTTAGTTATCATCACCTAACCTAACTGTTACTGGGCCCCAAACTATTTTTTTATCGGAATTTTTTAGCAGCCACACAACTTTAACCAGAAAGCAGCAGCTTCCATCTTAAGCTAAACTGATTGTTTTGGGACAAGAGTAAATGAAAAACTCCCTACTGGAGCCTCATAGGTGTTTTGGATCTGTTGGACTTCAGATAAACTGGTGCACCATCTATCTGAGACGGAAACAGGAAGTACACAGTACGATGTCCTCTGAAAATGACTACAACCGCATTACCAAATAATCTCTCAAAAATAAACATTAAACTTTGACGTATTCGTTTAAATAACAACTAAGGTATTTTATCAAGTGCTTTTAACTGAGAATGATACAAATAGTTATGAATCACAGGAGCTATTAGATGTTTAAAGTGTAACAGAAAGAGAATTTTAAAGTGTTTGGTTGTTTTATTAAACACTTTGTGTTCTTTAAGGTTCAAACACCTCCTGTAGACCATGTGAAAAGTCTAATAAGAAAATAAAAGAACAATAAAACTGAAAATAAGGAAGGCTGGAGCATTCAGGTGAGTAAAGGTTTATTAGGTGTGAGTAGGGATCCACAATATATCACAAATAAGTCGTTATCGCAATATCAGCATGCGCAATATGCATATCGCAAAGAACAGGTAAATACAGCAATGAATGGTCAGCTCAGATGTTTGCTACACATAATGCATTCTGTCAATCAAGCAGAAGCATTATGTTTTTTAAACAAATCAAATAGAGCTCTTTGGCATATTGGGTGGGTTCTCATAGGTTAGATGTCCGCCCCTGAGGCAGACGGCACTTAATTTTGATGGTTAGCAAACACCTGAGTTAGCTTTGTTCTGCTCTTTCTGCTTTTCCCGGGATCCACTGATTGCCTTTTATTGTTCATTTTATTTTTCCCTTTCCTCACATCTTTTGCTTTTCTCATTTTTATGATTTCTTTTTGTAATTTATTAATTTTGATTATTTTTGTTGCTGAGTTGAGTTTTTAATTATCGCAAGTCATATCGTCATTGCAATATTAGTCACTGTTATCGCATATCTCAGGTTTTCCTAATATCCTAGGTGTGAGTTAAAAGGACTAACGTTTCAACACTATGTGTCTTCGTCAGAGTTATGACATTGGTTACTCTGACGAAGACACATAGTGTCAAAACGTCCTTTTTACTTGCACCCAATAAACCTTTACTCACCTTGAGTCGTCCAGCCTTCCAGCTTTTCATTCAGTGTTCACCGGCTGTGGAGCACCGACCTGTGAGGGGTTGATACGCAGAGGGCTCCATTCCCTAACAATAATAAGACATTTTAGTGCTGTTTCTGATTTTTTAAAACACAATTTGGTGCAGAGTGAAAGATTGACCCATTATCTTCTTCAGTTAATCTAAGTGAAATTGAGGCATTCACTCAGAACTCAAACAACAGATTAGATCACCTCCACTTCGGTTATGTTCATGCACAGCCTCAAAAATCAGCTGTTAACATCATTCATGCAGAAATAAGTACACAGGAAGGAAACCGTTTCAGTGAGCTGAAACATGCAACACATTAGGATCACATGGTTCTTAAAGCCTCCACTGAGTTGTGACCGTCAGAACATGATCTGGTGTGTTTTATAGGTGGACAGGTAGAGACCCACTGGACCCACTTCCAGTAGGATCTGTCTTTCTTTCTTTCTTTCTTTCTTTCTTTCTTTCTTTCTTTCTTTCTTTCTTTCTTTCTTTATTCTTTCTTTATTCATTCATTCATTCAGACATTTAACCTTCTTTTAGATTGAATTGACTATTTGCTGTGAGCCAGAGAAACTGTGCCTCTTCCACAAATTTCTTCTTAGAGGCTGTAGCCAACCTTTGCAGTCAGACTTGTCTGAGAAGGACCTGCAGCTTTCTGAGTGTCTTTTGCAGCTCCGTGTGGTGATTTCATCTTCACTTGATATTTAAAGAGCCTCCAGGAGCTCTGTGCCCTCTCGGTGAGAACAGCCAGGTCGGTTAAAAACACTTATGTGTAGATCACTTTTAACACTTGAATGCTTTAGTCTTTGACGTGGTCTTATTTCCACATCAACTGTGGTGATTTCTGTGGCCCGTTTTCACCGGTCAATCAGTTTACACACCCGTTTATTCAACCTGACTTCCTCCGATGACTGTGGGTCTAACTCGCAGCACTGTTTTTCCAGGAATGATCTGGGGCTGTGAGAGGTCGAGGCAGCCTCTCCAGTAGCTGTCACCACGGCGGGGCACCTGCGTAGCTCCGTCTGCAGGGTTGTCATCTACCTCCAAAAGGACATGTCTGGGGACAGCTGTCTTCCCCACCATCATGTTCAGGATACCCCTGCACCCCCAGCCCCTCTCATGGCTTGTCCCAAGACCAAGACCTGCAGCTACCGAGGAGCCGTGGGTCTGGGCAACAAGTATGTCCATCTCAACGTTGGAGGAATGCTGTTTGACACCACGCTGCAAGTTCTGACCAAACAAAATTCCATGCTGAAAGCCATGTTCAGTGGAAAGAGAGAGGTTTTCACCGACAAAGACGGTTAGTTGGTGATCTGTCTCAGCACTATAATTTACTGTTGGGATTCATGTCTGGCTACTACCATCCTTTCATCTACTCTCAGCATGGATCAGGAAACAGTCTGTCATCATAGACTGTTGCTTCCTTGCAGGTTGGATCCTGATCGACCGTAGCGGGAAACACTTTGACAGCATCCTGTGTTTCCTACGAGATGGAACCGTTGGCCTACCCAAAGGTCGGCAGGCCGTGCAGGAGCTGATGGCTGAGGCCAAGTACTACCTAATCCAGGACCTCGTAGAGCTCTGTCAGAACGCCCTGCTGGTCAGTTACTATAAATCAATATGCCATTGTGTTGCATTCTGATTTATGAAGGTGTCTCTACAAGCAGGAAAACCGAGATCAGCCCACTGTAATCATGTTTTATTTAAATGTATATCCCGTTGGTCACTGGCAGCAATTTACATTAATGCAAAAATCTTTACTTTTATTATAACGGAAGTCATAATACTTAGTCCTGGCAGAAGAAATGGCTCTGGTGCTGATATTGACCTTGGCCCATTGACACCCTATGAAAAGAAAATGGTCAGTAATTTGGGGATTAAAATCGACTCATCACTTAATCTTGACACTCATGTAAATACAGTGGTGAGGTCCTGTTTCTTTAACCTGAAAAGACTATCCAGGATCAGGCCTCTGCTGTCCAGAGCTCATCTGGAGTCTGTGTTGCATCCCTTCGTCCTTTCCCGGCTGGACTACTGCAACGCTCTGTATGCTGGTCTGGCCCAGTGCACGGTTGCACGGCTCCAGTTTGTGCAGAACTCTGTGGCTAGGTTCCTGACAGGCATTAGATGTCGAGAGCACATTACCCCAGTGCTGGCTGCTCTGCACTGGCTCCCGGTAAAATATCGAGCTCAGTTTAAAATCTTAACTCTCGTTTATAAGGCCCTCCAGGGCAGTGCCCCCTCGTACATTACTGCGCTTTTGAACAGGTATGCTCCATCTCGGTCTCTTCGCTCAGCCGAGCAGGAACTTCTGGTGGTCCCCCGGCCGAAATTTCGATCGAGGGGTTGTCGTGCTTTTTCTATTTTGGCTCCAACTCTGTGGAATGAATTACTACTGAGCATTAGGCAGGCACCATTCCTTCAAGTCTTTAAGCCTCGTTTAAAGACTCATTTTTATCTGATTGCGTTTCAGCGCTAGGGTCACTTGAACTGCCCTAACATTATGGTTTTAACTATTCTTCTTTTTAACCCAGATGCTTGATTTTATTTTGTCCGACATTTGTTTTTTTATCGATTAGTCTTATTCCGATATCTCTTATCTGTAATAGTATTTGCTTGATATTTTTTGATTTTATGTTTTTATCCTGCTTTTATGCCCATGTACTGGGAATGTTTTTCTTTTAATGATGTTGTTCAGCACCTTGGGCTTCGGATAATGTTGTAGAAGGTGCTATACAAATAAAATTTGATTGATTGATTGATTGATTGATTCAAGAACTTCATCCAAATTTTATCCAGTTCAGAGGAAATCACAGTTAGTCTGTCACTGTTTTCTATACATTATGTTTCAATTAATTAATTAACTACACTTTTTCATTTGTGCAATCTGAGATCCTTTTATTTATTTTATTTTATCATTTGTTTATCCTTCCAACACGTTTAACTGCAAAGCCACTTTGTACAGATGTGCCACTTAAATAGACTTCCCCTAAACATGGTGACATCATCACTAGTAGCCACTAACCCAAACATGGTGACATCATCACTAGTAGCCACTAACCCAAACATGGTGGCATCATCACTAGTAGCCACTAACCCAAACATGGTGACATCATCACTAGTAGCCACTAACCCAAACATGGTGACATCATCACTAGTAGCCACTAACCCAAACATGGTGACATCATCACTAGTAGCCACTAACCCAAACATGGTGGCATCATTACTAGTAGCCACTAACCCAAACATGGTGACATCATCACAAGTAGCCACTAACCCAAACATGGTGACATCATCACTAGTAGCCACTAACCCAAACATGGTGATATCATCACTAGTAGCCACTAACCCAAACATGGTGATATCATCACTAGTAGCCACTAACCCAAACATGGTGATATCATCACTAGTAGCCACTAACCCAAACATGGTGATATCATCACTAGTAGCCACTAACCCAAACATGGTGATATCATCACTAGTAGCCACTAACCCAAACATGGTGGCATCATCACTAGTAGCCACTAACCCAAACATGGTGGCATCATTACTAGTAGCCACTAACCCAAACATGGTGATATCATCACTAGTAGCCACTAACCCAAACATGGTGATATCATCACTAGTAGCCACTAACCCAAACATGGTGACATCATCACTAGTAGCCACTAACCCAAACATGGTGATATCATCACTAGTAGCCACTAACCCAAACATGGTGATATCATCACTAGTAGCCACTAACCCAAACATGGTGGCATCATTACTAGTAGCCACTAACCCAAACATGGTGATATCATCACTAGTAGCCACTAACCCAAACATGGTGGCATCATTACTAGTAGCCACTAACCCAAACATGGTGATATCATCACTAGTAGCCACTAACCCAAACATGGTGGCATCATCACTAGTAGCCATTAACCCAAACATGGTGGCATCATCACTAGTAGCCACTAACCCAAACATGGTGACATCATCACTAGTAGCCACTAACCCAAACATGGTGACATCATCACTAGTAGCCACTAACCCAAACATGGTGGCATCATCACTAGTAGCCACTAACCCAAACATGGTGACATCATCACTAGTAGCCACTTACCCAAACATGGTGACATCATCACTAGTAGCCACTAACCCAAACATGGTGGCATCATCACTAGTAGCCACTAACCCAAACATGGTGGCATCATCACTAGTAGCCACTAACCCAAATATGGTGACTTCATCACTAGAAGCCACTAACCCAAACATGGTGACATCATCACTAGTAGCCACTAACCCAAACATGGTGACATCATCACTAGTAGCCACTAACCCAAACATGGTGACATCGGCTGTGTTCCAGATGAGCCAGTTCTGTGCAGATAGATCACTGGTAATCGGCGCGCAGTGCATGCTGGTTAGATTTGTGTCCGACTTAACGCCTACGTAGGCAACGATAACCTCATGAGTTCAAGGTGGCTGCAGATTTTGGAGCAAGGCGCTGCAGTTGCTCTCCACCGGCTGCAAAACCTAGAGGATGACGGGAAACGCCTGGCTCTCACCTGATCTAAGATCTGATTGGTTCACATTTTGATCCAAACATCCGGTGGTAGAACATGAAATGTTAGTTGGTCACATGTATTCTGTAAATCATGTTACGTTGATGATGACAACTATATAGGCCATAAAGAGGAATGCGTTTTGTGTTCTTTTCTCACGTTTCCTATGAGCACACTGAACATACAGCTGATGACCTTTACTTATTATTACAGTCATGATTTCATATACAATATATGATATCCACAAGCACGTGAGGATGTGTTTCAGTTGCTAACAGGCACCAGAATTAAAGTGTGAACGCTAACGCGATATCTTCAGACATCATCACCCGCAAGCTACATGTAGGGAAATCTGTCCGACTTAAATGCCGGCTTTCAGCCGCTCCCCCTGCTGCGTCCGTCTGCTCTCTGTTTTCCAGGCGAGGCGCTGCTCATCTCAAACATGGCCATCATCACTAGCCCACTAACCCAAACATGGTGACATCATCACCATGTTGAAATCTATTCATTATGCTTTTGTTCAGTAAATCAGAATCCGCCCTGAAAACCAGGAAGCTCTATATTGATGAAAATGTATCTAAACCTAATTAAGGACATTTATTTTGATTTGACTCCACTGTTTTTTCTCTCTCAACACATTTTGTGATGTCTGATTTCTAATCGATGTGCTACTTCTGTTCTGCAGGAGAAGAACGAGCAGCCTCTTTGTGTTATACCTGTGATCACTTCCTGTAGAGAAGAGGAGCTGCTCATCCAGACCTCCTCTAAAGTACACACACACACACACACATAACCTGAAGTATACTTTACAAAACCACATTTTAAATCTTTTGTAACTTATTGTCATTAATTAGTCTCTTTTTAAGGTGAATTGTGTGTGTGCTTGCTTGCCTTCATGCTAAAGAAATGCGTCAGTTTGATGTTTCTGTTATTTCTTGGTGTTTTAAAGGTGCATTGTGTAGAAATGAAGGGAAAGTGACATCCTGTGGTAAAATCTGGTTACTGCAGCCACTTTAAACAACTCTGGAGCTTTTTGCCGGCCGTCGTCAAATTATGACAAATTGTCAACGCTGCAGTATTAGCTGGCAGGAGACACGACACCCCCACACTCACTGAAGTAAACGGTAGTTACGCCCCCTCCTTCCTTTGTTTTGAAAGGAGGAAACCTGACAACCCAGCAACCAGCTGGATATGAAATATGTTTCAGTATAACCTTCCTTCCAAAATGACTGAAACATTAGACTCTTTGGGGATTTTCTCATTGTAAAATTCTCACTATATTACATAGTGCACCTTTAAATGAGTAAAATCTAGATAAGTGATGAGTGTTTTCTTGTCTGTTAGCCTGTAGTGAAGCTGGTGTACAACAGAAGCAATAACAAGTACTCCTACACCAGGTGACACGGCCTCTTCCTGACATTTAAGCAGTCGTAGTTCACGATGCTCCCTGAGACTCTCCCCTCCAGCTCACTTTGTTTTCCTCTCCACAGTAACTCTGATGACAACCTGCTGAAGAACATCGAGCTGTTCGACAGACTGACGCTCAGCTTCAACAGCCGTGTCCTCTTCATCAAAGACGTGATCGGAGATGAAATCTGCTGCTGGTCCTTCTACGGTCAGGGCCGCAAGCTGACCGAGGTGTGCTGCACCTCCATCGTCTACGCCACAGAGAAAAAACAGACTAAGGTAGTAGATCAGACGAAATAAATGTTGCAGTAAAACAGATGGGTTTGTAACTGACCTGTTGTCGTGTTGCCAACGTTACCCGTCCCAGGTGGAGTTCCCTGAAGCTCGTATCTACGAGGAGACGCTGAACTCCTTGCTTTACGAGAAGATGCCGCTCCCTGATAACTCCCTGCTGGAGGTCACTCGGCGGACCTACAACAACAGTGGCTCTCACAGTGAAGACGAGGAAGATGGAACCAGAGGAAGTGAGCTGTGCGAGCGCGTCCGCCGTATCCACGTGAAGCGGTACAGCACGTACGACGACCGCCCGCTGGGACACTGAGACTAAAACCCACCAGTCTGATGGATTTCACCGCTATTTTTCATCATGGACTTGAAAAGATGTTTTTAACAAAAAGTTTCAGTGGGAAATCAGCTGATCGCTCATGCTTTTCCCTGACTGTCCACCCGGAGGTCCTCATCCTGACCTAACAGTGTGATTCTACTCCAGGGGGAGGTCACTCTGTTACCAAACCATCAACAGCTGTGGTGTTTATTAAAGGAAAGGAAAGGGACACTTCTGTTGTGGTTTATTGGTAAATAAAATGTTCAAATCCTCAGTTACACAAGACAGAAAGCACATTTCCTTTTACAGATTGTTTTTACCTTTTTGCAGCCGGTAGTTTGAACCCCGTGCCTCTGATAGGACGTAATGCTGCTCGCCTGAGTGCCTTTGGCCAGATGTGAAAATAAAGATTTGTGTTATTCTCATCTTGTGTGTGTTCCATTACCAGAGATCCTTTTATTTATTGTCTGACTTCATCAGAAGTTATAAACAAATATTAGAAGATTTTCCCGATGGAATCAAAATTGCCCAGAGCCCATTTGACAACTAGGCTGGATGAGAGTTGACTGTTTTATTTAGTAAATGATGTCTCCGTCTTCACCGTATGCCAAGTGTCCCAAGACATCAGCTTTGAAAGTTCCTTACCCTGAATGTGTCTGGGTCTGAAACGTGGTGGGCTGATTGGTTTCTGATGACTCGGAGTCCAACTTACGCCTGTGGGTGTGAAAATGTGCTTCTAGTTTTTATTTAAATGAGCAAAAATGTTTTTCACACCAGTCTTGACTAACATCAGCGAGCATCATGTCTGGATCTAGCAAGAAGATTTTCATACTGACCTAAACGCTATAATTACTCTTCGTCATCGTAAGAGTTGATCACATCTGGAGTGTGTCGGTACAGGGCAGCAGGTCTGTGTGAGGACCTGACACACGCGGGGCTGTGAGAGCATTTTATTCTTTCCTAACTAAAGACCACCGTGGACTAAACGCCTGCTCAGGCACAGCCCCGACTCGACCAGCTGGAGGCAGCCTCCTCTGACCTTGAGGAGCAGGTGAGTGACTTGCTCCTGGTGTCTGAGCGGATCTCTGCTGTTTCAGGACTGGGTACTGTTCTGGTTCTGTGGTGGTTGCAGGTGCATCTTCAGTCCACACGGAGGCACAAGCAGCAGGTCTGCTGATGGAATACCAAAGGAGGATGACCTCATCACATCCCTGTGATGTCATTCATCTTGCAGGAGGCCAGCTTGGCATCAGCACATGGTCAACGTGTCCTAGAGGAAGCCCTATTTTTGGACTCCGGTGTGTGACTCCACCTGAGGAGAGCAATGAAGCTAGACAAGTTTAGCAGGTGGAGTCTTCCTGCGGTGACAGGATGAGACAGACCTGAAGATGCTCACAGCTTCAGGGTCCACCAGACCTCCGGATTTAAAGGAGGGAGGAGGAGGAGATGCTAAAAATAGCCTCCAGATTCTACAGGTTGCTGTGGGATGCTGACAGGGTGCCGGTTGTGGGCGGGGCTGGATGCGGGTCTGGTCTGGGCAGGGTGGGGTGGGACTGGATGTTGGATCCTCTCTCAGTTTCCTCCATTGATCAGCTCGGTGAAGAAGGCGGGTCCTCTGACGTCACCGCGGAGCTGCTCGGCTGCGTCAGAGTCCAGCTGAGCGAGGCGAGAAGGAAACGAGGAATAAAAGGAAGCGGTTCTGATTGGCCGGGTAGAGCGGACTCGGAGTGCCGGACCGGTTCGAGCTCAGCGGACGGACATGGAGGGCAGCTCGGAGGAAGAATACAAGGAGAAATTATTATGGACCGTCAAGCGGGAGGTAGGTTCTGGTTCTGGTGTCAGACGGCCTGTCACGGTTTAAGATCCGCTCCAGACTCCAGCTGAGGAGCGCGGTTCTGGTCCTCAGGTAGCTCCTACAGGTTACGGTGCACCTGCGGGTCTCACTCGAGTCTCTGACATCTTTTATTGTATCTGTTCAGATAAAAACGACTAAATCAGTGAAATAACCCATGAAACGTCCCAGCGTCACACCGCTCCAGGAAAACTGATGAACATCAGAATCAATAGAAACGGAGGATCAATCCTATCAGTAAGCCCGGCTCTTATTCTGGCTCTGGTTGAGTAAAGTAGTTGTGAGGAGTTTAGTCTGGAGCGGATGGAGGCAGCCTGAAACTGTGAGCATCATCAGAACCTCTCATCCTGCTCTGCTTCACATCTTCTGTGGGGAATTCATCCCATCCACACATTCCCACGTGAATCCTCCAGATGCTGCAGGTACAAATATTCTCCCCCAACTGAAATGTTCAGGTCACATGTCAGAGACTGAAGGTGTGGCTCAGTGTCCAACATGATGTTCAGTGTGGAACGGAGAGCAGAGGAACTGGTGTGGGGGTGGAGATGGGTTTCATAACCTCTGTTCTCTCCTGATTGAAATAGACACAAAACAAAGGATGTGGTTTTCTGAGTTCTTACTAATGCAGTCGGGATATTATTTGTTCATGAAGAAGTTCTAATGCACCAAAATAGATGATTCCTGTCTGAGAAAATCACTTATCAGCTCAAATTACAGATTCAACAGAAGGGATGATCTAACGTACATTAGTTTAATTACATATCTGCTGGGTTATTCTCGGTTTCTGATGACTGTCTGGACCCATCAGCCAGTTCTTATCCAGAATGATCATTTTCCCTGAACCAGCTTTAATTCTTCTTCTTCCAGCAGTTAAAGTCCCATTAGTTGTCACACACACAGGTGTGTGTGCGAAATTTGTTCTCCGCATTTGACCCATCCCCTGGGGCAGCGGTGAGCTGCAGACACAGCCACGCTCGGGAACCATTTGGTGGTTTAACCCCCCAATCCAACCCCTTAATGCTGAGTGCCAAGCAGGGAGGTGCTGGGTCCCATTTTTTCAAAGTCTTTGGTATGACCCGACCAGGAATCGAACCCTGATCTCTCAGTCTCAGGGCGGACACTCTACCACTAGGCCACTGAGCTGGTTTGGTCAGTTGCACATGATTGGAATGATTGTGATGTCTATTAGGCTGATCTTGGCTTTAGTTCCCAGGATTTCTGGGATATGCTTCAGATGTTCAGAGAACTGAGGAGGAGCATTCCATGAAGTGACTGGAAGCTGTGTCGTTGCTTGTTCTCAAACATTCCTGGGCTGTTCACTTTCCTGTATGCTAATCCACGGTGTGTACGATTTAATTAATCTGATTTCTGTTTTCCAGCTGAGCTGCAGATCTATAACTTTCAACACCAGCTGATCCGTTACAGTAACTCCACTCACATGCTGCCTCCTCCCCTCCTTCCTGAGATTTTCTGACATCGTCTCGCTAAAGTGTTTTGGGAAGGCTTCAAGATGCTGTCCTGTTTAAAGGTTTTCTCCTGCACTTTCTGATTAAGCTGCGTAACCATGACAACAAGAGCGTTACCATCAGTAATGTTTAGAAAGAAAACCTAAATAAGTCATGAGTAGAAGAGGAAATGTTGCAGATGTCAAGAACCAGGACAGTGAGGTTGAAGTTGGATTTCTTGTCTTGATGAACATGATGGGTTTGGATTTCAGCAGGCTTCGTAACGGAAAGCTGATCCTGGACAGTATTCCTGTTTTGGAATCGCTGTGTTTTCCCACTTCTCTAACGACAGTGAGCATGCACATTAGAATTGGTTATTCATCAAATGTGTTCAACATACATATGTTGCTTCTTGTGTAGAATATTAAATGACTACAGTGAAACTGATATAAATTTGAAAGCCAACTAGGATTGGTTTAGCAGCTCTAAGACCTGGAAAATTCCCCAGCAGTTTGTGTGTTTAAAAGGAGAGAGACTCAGGACTAGCCTGGCATGCCATCCCATATGTGTGAATATATAGCCTGGCCACGACCCATAGGGAGAGTCTGTCGTTGGGGCAGAATCTACGGTTGTCTTTCAGGCTGTTTCCGCATGCTATTGGACAACGAACAACGTGACGCACTTACCGCTATGGATGCCAGTCAACGGGGCAGTCCGCCTTACACTGTCGAAGAACAACCAAATACATCATTTTTCTAAATAAATGACTGAAGTACCTCTATCTGCTCTTGACTCAAAAGTCCAAGTCCAAATAACTCTAAGTTGATGCTAAAGCCTTTTTGAACAAGCTAGTTCACAAAGCTAGCTCGGTTCTGGGCTGTCAACTAGATTCAGTTGAGGAGATGTGTGAAAGGAGGATGCTGGGCAAGATGGCCTCCATCTTAAAAAACCCTTCCACCCTCTACTGGAGGCCATGGACAGCTGATGCAGCATCAGACTGAGATGGATGTAAAACAGAACGCTACGGTAGATCATTCATCCTCTCTGCAGGAACAGTGTATAGCTCCTCAGTTTAAGCTGTACTGGCATCATCCTGTTACACAATAATATCAGTTAGGGACGTGTACTGGTGAAATTATGGCGATACGATATATCACGATATACTGGGATACACTCGGTCAGATGATATTAGCAATGTTTTAGACTGAATTTACTATAGGAAACTTCAATAAACAGTTTACTCAACATGTTTACCATGAGGTATTTGAACCATAATGAAGAGATTTACATTTCAATGGTGAAAACGATGCCCATTGCACACTGCTGCCAACTAGCGGTCGGCGTTTGAATTGCACCAAAAGAAAAGAAAATGCACAAATGTTTGCATGTCACTTCTTCCAAAAATTAGATGCACGGCTTTTGAATGTCGCTATAATATAGCTGGGGAAAAAATATCACAATATATTGCCATATCGATATTTTCTTACATCCTTAATCAACGTAATATTCAGTATGTGTTTAATATCTGTACAACACCGGATGAGCATAGTCTGTGTCCGTTATGCTGCACAGTTCTGGAAACACAAGTTTCCTTTTATTAGTTGTTGTTAGTAATTGAAGGTTACAATAATAGCTCACTGCCTTTTTGTGTTTACCTGTAATCTTGTTATTATTTTTCACCTTCCTTTTCTCTACGTCTTGGTGCTGTAGCAAGTGATTTTCCCCCACTGTGGGGTCTATTCTATTCTATTCTATTCTATTCTATTCTATTTTTAAACAAGCCAACAGTGTTGTTCCACTTTGCCATCTTGCCACCAAACCAACAGAGTGCTGTGATTGGCAAGGCACAGGACTGCTCGAGCCTGCTGAGGGTTAGGGTGGAGCGTGGCTAGACTGACATGCAGACCAGAATCCTTCTGTTTTGCTGTCTGTCTAGATTTCTAGGCTAACTCGGTGGTGGAAGGTGAAATTATCTTTTCATCAGAAGTTAGAAAACATTCAAAGATGACAAATAAAATGTTTATGAATTAAGCTAACGCTGGATCCATCATCTGGGAGTGGTTTGGATTTTGTAACGAAGGTTGAACAAACACAACTAGTTGGGTCGTTGTGTTTTTTCCGTGGGACAGGAGGCAGCATTCCATATTTACATAAGGAGCTGTTTGTATCTGATGATTCACCACAGGAGGAGGATCTGAGCTCCACACAGCTCAGAGACTCACCGGTGATGGTTAGGGATGCTAACGCTGTGTAACTGACAAAACAGCTGTCAGAGCTGACGTTCCTCTTATAAAGATTTAATTATTAATGAATAAAAGGAGATTAAAGCCATCGTGAAATGGTGAGTAATTTAGCCACTGTTTTACTCTGGTCTCAGAAGCATGTTTGGGTCAGAGGTCATGAAGCTTTTACATCAGCCCTTTACCCTCTCAGGCTCAATAAGTTTTGATGAAAGGACGAACATCTAAGTCCTTCAGGGGCACTTCTGAGTTAAAAAAGGCTCATGAAAGACGTAGTAACCAGGTACTGTAGGAAGGTTTTAACTGTTGCAAATCTGCAACGCCTGCCTCCAGAGCGCTAAGGCCAAATTCCTGGTCGGCATGTGCTTGGTTGGTTTTAACTGGAAGACGTCTACAACAACTGATTTATGTAACCAAACACGTTCTGAAGAGGCAGCTGCTGTTTAAATCTGCTCTTGTCAGTGTTTGTGATTCTTATCCTCCACAATAATGTTGAGAAACAGAGACAACGTCTATAATGTGCTGCATAGTTAGAATGCAACACTTTGCTGTCTTTAGCCAGATGTCGTGTGGAGAAGCAGAGGTGAAATCAGCCTACGGCTCATTCACAGGAATCACTCAATACCTCCTGATATTTTAAGCAACACGGCTGAAACACAACAGTCAGATCCAGGTTTCATCCCCTCCTACTCCTCCTCCTCCTTCTCTCTGCTTCTCTATTGCTTGGCAACTGAAAGCTTTTGCAGCTCCCTTCAAAGTGAAATTGCATTAGTTGGCGATTAATATCGCAGCAGTGAGGCGGTCATGTCAGGTGTTGTGAAACAGCGAGATGCTTCTGTGTTACAGAAGATGATCACACATGGATGAAGGGTTTCCCCTCTGCTGTTGCTTTTAAGAAGTTACGATTCCGTGCATGATTTGTTTCTGTCGTCTTCTTCAGAAAACCTTCTCATGTTGCTGCTGCAGCAAACCACCAGCAATCTCTATAAAGGGATGAAGCAGACAGCAGGTTAGATTTCTGAGCTCATCATTAAACCTCAACAACACCAACGAGTCATTTATCTGAGCCTGTTTCAGTTGTATCTTTCTTCTTCTTCTTGTGTAAAATTTATTCATTGTTTGTTCACATCTGGAAACAACAAAGACCGAAGTCCCCAATACAGTTTATATGATGCACATGATGGGGCGGTGCAGTTGTTAGAGCTGTTGCCTTGCAGCGAGAAGGTCCTGGGTTCGCTTCCCGGCCTGGGATCTCTCTACATGGAGTTTGCATGTTCTCCCTGTGCATGTGTGGGTACTCTCCGGGTACTCCGGCTTCCTCACACAGTCCAAAAACATGACTGTTAGATTGATTGGTCTGTCTAAATTGTCCTTAGGTGTGTGTGCATGATTGTTTGTCCTGTGTGTCTCTGTGTTGCCCTCCGATGGACTGGCACTCTCAGGGTATACCCCGCCTGATTGCCCGTTGATCGCTGGAGATGGGCACCAGCCCCCGCGACTCTACAAGGACAAGTGGGTTCAGAAAATGGATGGATGAATGAATGATGTACATGATAAAACAACACAGTGACATGCATCAGGTGTGTGTGTGTGTGCGAGCACTTGATAGTAAACCTTTCGACGGACATTTTCATTACAGTGTGTTTTTGACTCCGGTCCAGTTTAGCTGCCAGGTGGCCTGAGGGTGTAAAAGGAGCTCCTTTACTCTGCACTGCCCTGGTTTGGAGTCATATGAGGTTTTGTTTGCCCAAACCTCTACTGCAGGCACAATGTTGACAGCTTTTGTGAGCGGCTTTGATTCAGCTGTCAGACCTGAAATATGTAGAATTAAAGATGAAAACATTAAATCATCAGAACGACTCCTTCAGTTATTTAGAGTAGGATGTAAAGTTAAAGCTGGCTGTGAGGGTGAGGACATAATCAGAGGTTTCAGGTACTCTGTAATGATTTAGTCTTTTATACAAGCTAAAGGAAGACCGGCACATAAAACTACATCCGTCTTTAGTATACTTTACCTACAAACACTTCTTGGTCCTTCAACAATACTTTATTAATCCCAGAGGGAAATTAAGTGTTGTTGTAATTTATCCTTCAAAGCAATCATTAAAAAAGTAATAATTAGGGATGTCTCGTTTCGACATCAATATCAGCCCAAAACCACTACCGCATTAGATCGGACTGCATCAAAAATCTCAGAGAAAAGCAGTCAGTTCCACTTTTTAGATTCTGTTCCAGCAATTCTATCCAGCAGCGCCCAGATCCAGCATGCAAATCCCACGCGATCAGAACAGTGCGTGCTAGCAAAGAAGCAATGTCAACCGTGTGGCGGTACTTTTTGTTAAAGTCCATAAAAGACGGTGTGACTCAGTGCAACACTTGTTGTGCACAAGTTTCCTGTGGTGGAACAGAACAAGGACCGTTTAAAAATGCCCATCCTTATCACGCGTTTGAAGCAGCATCACAGAACACTGCATGAGGATTTTTGCAGTGTGTGAAATCTAAACTTGGGACACTCAACTTGTAGTAGTTAAATGGACAATATTTTACAATATGTGCTGACAGTAAAACATAACTGAAGTGACCTTGAATTCGTATTTTGTACTTTAAAAATATATCTTTTGTTCATTTGTTTACTTAAAATATTTCTCAGAGCCTTTTCATTTATTATTATTATTATTATTATTATTATTATTATTATTATTCATTTGTTACACATTATGTTGAAGGTTTACATTTATGCAACCAACGGTTAAAAATTGTCTTTTTTTCATACTTACTGTTGCTGGCTCTTTCGATTGAGTATTAATACTGGATCAAGCCTTTCATACATGCCACACTACAAAATAGGTAAAAGTACATATGATTTGTGCTGATACTATATCGGATTGATATCAGTATCGGTCAATAAAGGCTGCGATATCGGTATCGTATCGAAAGTGAAAAAGTTGTATCAGGACATCCCTAGTAATAAAAACGATCTTGGTTGAGTGGTTAAAGATGCTGATGGCTGTGGGCAGGAAGGATCTCCTGTAGCGGTCTGTGTTACAGCAGCGCTGAAGATACCTCCGACTGAAGACACTCAGTTGCATGATGGTGTCATGAAGGGGATGCTCAAGGTTGTATAAAATCCACAGTAGTCCCCAAACAGAAACAGCCATTCTATCAGGTTGTTGAACCTTTTTATGTGATTTGTGATTCTGTTACCCAACAGGTGATTACCCACTCTCCACAACACACTTAGCGATGATATATCTTCAAGGACCTGACCTTCCTCAATAAGTACAGTCTACTCTGTCCTTTCTTGTAGCTTCACTGTTGTGTCTCCGGTTCAGTCTGTGGTCCAGGTGGACACTGAAGTATTTATATTCTTCAACCACCTCCACTTCATCTGCCATGATGTAAATGGACTTTGACCTTTTCCTGTTTCTTCTGAAATCTACTACCATCTTTCTTCTAGATCAGGTGATCATACATTCTTCTGCTAGACCTCTGTAGGAATCTCAAATACATTGTGGCTCGGTTTTTTCAAGCTCCTGGAGATAAAACCCAACTATTTCTGCTGATTAAACTCTTCTGTAGGAAGACAGAACCAATTCCTGTACGTCTGGCAGCCAAAAACATGTTTTCAGGTTCAGGGCATTATCAAAAGTGCAGTCTAGATAAGAAAGAAATAACTTCTCCATATACTTCAGAGATTACATTTTCCACTTGCAACTCTGAAAGAGAGGGCGTTGGTGTTTACAGTCCAGGGAAGGAGGGTGCTGGTTAGACACTACTGGATGGGGAGGGGCACTGCATTATGGCGCAAACCTTTTCTATCCAGCTGCTTGCAATAGTTTAGCAGATCTGAAGATGATCTGCAGCTGAGAGAGGAGAATGCATGCGTGAAATGCTTTGGGGGTATCTTTTCATGAGGAAATAATATAACTTAGTCAAAGTGTTTTGCGTGACACAATCCCTCTAAAGCGCTGGGAGACTGATCTAAAGTGTGGCCAACTCCCTCCTCAGATGGACTCCTTCAGGTCAGAATAATCTTCTGCAACCATCTGATTTTGTTCGTTCTTCCTCCAGAATGCCACAGGTCAGGGCAGCTCTCTAAAACTCACTCACATCCACATCAAACCCTTCGAGGTTAATAGACTCAGTGTATTTTCACAAGAAAAGACTGGTTTGACAGGGATTCTGACACATTCAAGGTCAGGATAATTTAGCTGTTATATTACCTGTAAATGTGTGAAAGTCCTTTTCTCCCTGAAAATGAAAATGTGCAACAGCTCAACAAGTTTTTTTTTTTTTGAAGACAAGTGAAGAGACTGACCCTAGTGACGTGTCCTTTAGTCTGCTGTCTCCACATCGGCCTCTCTACTCAAACTGGTGTGCTACCTGGGTTTTAAAAAGGTCGTTAATCATTCGTGTGTCACTACTGTGGCTGAAAAATGCAGATTAAAGGGAAGGAAAAGGCCCAGATTTTCTAACGGGTCTATTTTTGAGCAAAGGGGGAAACATCAGATTGCACATTTTTAGCTGGCTTTTGATGTTCAGAATGCAAATATTTTTGTAGTATATCTAATCGGGTGTTCTCTGAACTTTCTGATGGTAAACCACTTTGATTAAACCTCATTTCTGCTCTGAAACCCTCTTCATAAACTTGAATTGCTGTCTCAAACAAAGCATAAACTGCTGGAATACAGGAGCAGCCTTTATCTCCCAGCTGTGCTGTGTTTTATTTATCCAGGGAGGGAATCCGCTCATGGCCGTTGTTTCATTTGCTTGTCATGACCACCCTGAGAAGTAATTGTGTTATGTAAGTGACAGTTAACTAATGAGCTCCTTCCTTTGTTTCCCTAGAAACCATTAGCCTCAGGATCTTAAAAGTGTTGCAAAGTTAACCATTTCGCTGGAGCTGTTTAACATCGACCAGATTTAGCTTGTTGTTTTTGGATGAGGCCGAGTTTGCTGCAGGATGATCTGTTGGTGAACACTCTTTTGTAATTAAATGTGCATAAATAGGATCGTCTCATCTTTTGTTATCGTGTGCATGAATTATTAAGGAGTGCAGGTCAGTGTGAGGAGATGAAAACTAACCTTAGACGCGTGGAAACCATCTCTATGAACATGGAAACCGTCTGTGTGAAAGGAAAGCCGAGAATCTGCTCAGCAGCAGGCAGAAAACCTACTCTTCATTGGTGGAATAGCTCCATGGACTGGTACTAGTATGAGTTTAGAGGATGATTATCCATCTTCTTTATATCGAATGTTCCACAACTTAAGAGCATAGTTCTTCTAATGGAAATAACTAGGGATGTTCCCATTACTTTTAAATTTTTTTTTGCACCCAATCCGATTCTGAGTCATTTGATTTGAAGAATCTGTCGATACCAAGTTCTGATCCGACACTTCAGAAATGCATTAAGAAAAAAGCAGAACACGCTAGACTTGTCCTTCATGTTTTTTTAATCATTAATGTGTTTATTTCTTTCTATATTTATGTAATTTCTTTAGTTTATTTGCCATAAAGCATCACTTGTTTAGGAAGTACATAAGAAACTTGTTAAGAATATATGTAAAAGCAGTCTTGTCGCTCCTATTTCAGCGTTTACTCGGCGTGCGGCTGTGAGCGGCGGATGGCATGATGGTCTGCCGCAGGGTGACTCTTTCTTACAAAACACCTGTAGAGCTGCTGCGTCTGTAAAGATAGGAAGCGAAGCAGATCATGCTGCAACTCAAGGAGACTACAAAACTGCAAACACAGAGGCTCATCCAATGTGATGAATATGCTGCTGTCTTGGCATTTTTGCTGCCCGTAGACTAGTTCTTGTTTTTTAACATATCTTTTACTGTCGGCTGGCTTATCCGAATTGCTGCAGCAAACTGAGCAGGTGAAGTTTTTTTAAGGTGGCGCATCGGATGCATCAGATTCATATTGTTGAATGCAGCACTACCTTTAACACCACATGTTCGCACACATTACACAAGTGTATTACACTCCCTTTGCTGTCCATTTTAAAATGCATACAAATGACTGGCATTTTCTCCCTCTTGAGGTGACAAGTATGCTATGTTAGTCTTTTACTGTACAGTCACCTTGAGTTTTTACTCTTCAAATAAAATGTATTACTATTATTAACCGCTACAGTTATGGTGCGGTAATTCCTGACCTACATTAAATTGCGGGGCTTTCCTGTGTTTGTCATGGTCTGAGCCTGCGTCTCCCCTCATGTTTCTCCTTTTGTGTCTCCTAGCGCCCTCATGTGTCCTTGTCTGTGTCTTCCTCTTGTGTCTCCTGGGTTTCCTCATTTGCCCCCAGATCTTCAGCCCTCTAGGTTTCCCTCCACAGGCTTCCCCCTCCCAGGTCCTGTGCTCCCTTGGCCCCCTTTTAGTCACGCCCCTGTAGTTTTTCTTTCTGTAGTGTTTTCCGCTAGTTTCAGCTTCCCCCCTAGAATATTAGTTATGTTTGCTGCCCTTCAGGTCTTTAGGTTTTATTCTTAGATCATTTTCCTTAGTTACAGCTGTTCATGTTATTAGTCTCTCTAGTGTGTTTTTTCCCATCAGTGTTTGAGGTTTTTCCCCCCTCCTTAGATTATTAGTTATGTTCCTGCTCTTCTTGTCTTTAGTTTTTATTCTTAGGTCATGTTTGTTTCCTCCCTAATTAGTAATTGTGTTCACCTGGTCTCTCTCTCCCCACACACCTGCAATTTTTTTTTAAATCTTTTATTTTCATTTATTGACATTAAAATAAAAATACAATCAGAACTAAATTGCTGCAAGCCAAAATGAAAAAGGGGACAGAAAGAAGAACAACTTATGTTGTCTGCCCCTTTTAACTAAAATAGCATTAATACAAATGAAATAATTCATCTTCCTCTCGTCTTCCCCAGTGTATAAAACCCTGTCTGTGTCACTGTGTTGTGTTGGTCCATTGTTCCCTGTCAGTCTCTTCCCGTTCTCCTCTCGAGTTTCGAGTGTTTCTAGTTCTCGAGCGTTTGTTTTTGGATTTTCGGTGTTTTTGCTCCCTGCCCTCGAGGATTGCTCCAAAATAAAGGATTTTTATTTTATCTTCCACCTCTGCCTCATTCATCTCGTTCTGCATTTTGGGTCCTACTCCTCCTCCTCCAACCCATATTGTGACAGTGTTGTCTGTGAAACAAACAATACTGATGTAGTGGAACTGTTGAATTTAAAACTAAGCCATTGCTTTCCTGTTTGTAAGTAATGTTTTTTGTTTTATATGTTTAAATCAGCTTTTTTTTCTCACCACCAAATTCTGATTTCATGAAAATCACGTGATCGGATCGGAGCATCCCTAGAAAAAACTGTTCCAAAGACAATAAAGTAGATACAGACATTTAAATTTTTGGGGATGATGTTAAAACAACTCAGAAATGAATGGATAATAAACGCATGCAGGTGATGAAGGTTTCAGTACAACAGGTGAGGCTGTTTTAGTCCCAATAGTGACTCAACATTAGAGTCACCCTCTGTTCCTTCTTTACAGAAAAGGCAGAAGTGTTACAAAGCAGGTGAGAAGGGATTATTGGGCCGTTTGAGTTCATCCAGCTGGTCCATGCAGACAACAGAAAGAGACAGGTTTTTTTCTCCTCACACAGTTTCATCTTCAATATCGTCGTCGTCTTCCTCCGCTTATCCGGGTCTGGGTCGTGGGGGCAGCATCCCAACTAGGGAGCTCCAGACCGTCCTCTCCCCGGCCACCTCCACCAGCTCCTCCGGCAGGACTCCAAGGCGTTCCCGGACATTTATTGTGTGGAGACAGAAGTCCAATAACGAAACACCACTCGAGTTCAGATCAGGCGGGCCGCTCCTCCCAATCACACCCCTCCAGGTCATGCTGTCATTGCCCACGTGAGCATTGAAGTCCCCCAGCAGGACAATGGAGTCCCCTGATGGAGCACTATCTAGCACTCGTCTCAGGGACTCCAAAAAGGGTGGGTACTCTGAACTGATATTTGGCCCATAAGCACAAACAACCGTCAGGACCTGTTCACTGACCCGAAGGCGCAGGGAAGCTACCCTCTCGTCCCCCGGGGTAAACCCCAACACGCAGGCAGAGTCTTGGGGCTAACAAAAAGCCAACCCCAGCCCTCCGCCTCTCACCCGGAGCAACTCCAGCAAAAGAGAGTGTCCACCCCCTCTCAAGGACTTGGGTTCCAGAGCCAATGCTATGTGTCGAGGTGAGTCCGACTATATCTAGCCGGTACCGCTCAACCTCTGCCACAAGCTCCTGCTCCTTCCCCGCCAGCGAGGTGACGTTCCATGTCCCAAAAACCACTTTTCTTGTCCGGCGATCGGACCGCCAAGGCTCCCGCCTCGGTCTGCCACCCGATCCACACTGCACCGGACCCTTCATGTTCCTCCTGCAGGTGGTGGGTCCACAGTTGGATGAGCCCATGTATCCGGTTTGGGCTGGGCCCGGCCGGGCCCCATGGGCGAAAGCCCGGCCACCAGGCGCTCGCTCACGGGCCCCAACCCTAGGCCTGGCTCCAGGGTGGGACCCCGGTAACCCTCCGGGCCGGGTACTCCGACTCCTTGATTGTACATCCATGAAAGATCCTCTGAACTGTTCTTTTTCTCACCCTTCACCTAATAATCATCTTTAATATCATATAGTCTCACGTTTGGTGTTTATTTCTGTGTGCTGAGTCTCACCATCTATTCAGTAACAAAGTAAAACTTTAAGGGAGGGTAACTGTAAAGAATTGAAGAACTAAAACATTTAAGCATTCATACTTCATGCTTTAATTGTTCAACAGTTTTATTTGAAGATTAAAGGAGGTTTTATATACTTTTTTCATATAACTTCTTCATGTGTGTTTACGGTTAAACTTTACTGTCTTGATGGTAGAACTGAGAAGTACTTGGCGTCCATGGTCCAAAGCAACCAAGAGTGTGGGGAAGAGGTGAAGAAGTGTGTGAAACAGGCTGGAACTGGTGGGAAAGAACGTGTCAGGTGTGAAGTGTGATAAATGGTTTCAGCAAGAATTAAAGGAAAGGTGTTGAAGACAGTAGTGAGCAGCCTTGTTGTCTGGTTGAGGAAAAGACGGGAGGCAGAACTGGAGGTTGCAGGGCCCAAGACGTAGAGGATTTTTTAGGAGTGACTGGGATGGATCAGGAATGAGTCCATCAGAGGGACAGAAGCCAGACTCAGATGGTTTGGACATGTCCAGAGGAGAGACAATCGTAGGGTGCTGAGGTCGGAGCCTCCAGGCAGGAGGCTGACAGGAAAACCAAAAAGGAGATTTATGGATGTGGTGAAAGAAGACATTAGATGAGTTGATGCGAGGGTAGAGACATGTGGGCAGCGTTGACAGAGGATTTAAGTGTCTTCCCCGTAACCAGAGGGTTGCAGGTTGAATCCCCCACTCAGTCTGTTGCAGTTGTGTCCTTGGGCAAAACACTTGACCCGCCTTGTCTGCCGGTGGTGATCTGTGGGACCAGTGGAACTTGTGTAGGATCACCTCAATCAGTGTGCCCAAGGGCAGCTGTGGCCGCAATGTAGCTCATCACCACAAGTGTGGGATTGTGTTGTAAAGCACCTTGGGGGGCTGTAGGACTCTGGAAGGCGCCAAATAAATTTTTTTCTCTTTATTTGTATAGCACCTTACAGACATGAAACATGGCACAAGGGACCTCACAGACAAAATAAAACCAATGAAAACAGAAAAAACAGGCAGAATAAAAAAATTTAGCATAATTAATATAAAAAAACTAACAATGAGAGGAACATGCCAAATCATAAAGTAGGTCTTCAGCCTTGTTTTAAAAACCGCCACAGAAGCAGAAGTCTTTTTGGACAAATGAAGCTGTTCCAATGCTTTGGGCCAGCCACTGAAAAGGCTCGATCCCCTCACGTCTTCAGACATGAGCTACGAGCGAAGTGTCCGAGTCGGGGCATATGGTCGTCACATTGGTAACACTTTACAATAAGGGTCTCTTTATTAATATAGCATTAAGCATTAATAAACAATTAAAATATTAACTGCTTAGTCATGTTATGTAATGCATTTCTGAGCAGCCCCCCCCCCCCCCCCCTCCCGGCCCTTTGTACAAACCTTAACTCACTCACTGCCAGCCGTTTCCTGATAGCTAACGGCCTTCGCTGCCAGTGTTTCTCACCGTTTTTACTGTTTTTTGAAGAGTCACAGAACGTTGCGCGCTAGGATGATGTCGATGCCAAAACAACCAAAACAAAGAGGAGACTCACTTCTTACATCAGGAAGAAGCCGCGTGTTTCAAGTGTTATCCGTTCTTTCATAATCCGTTGTCGAATTGTGGTCGGCAGACGCTTTTCCGGTTCGCGCCTCACTTTTTTTACAGGAACGGCCCAAAACGATCTCCAAACACATGGATGTGTTGCTTCCTGATCATGTGATCTGTAACGTATGCGGATGAAGATCAGCTTCAGGGCTGAGATGTTTGTTCTCTCAGCGCGGGGGCTCGTTCCGATGCTCAAACAGTAAAAAAAATGCAACTGACGACTTTAGTCGTCAATGGCAGTGAATGAGTTAAGGACACTTAATAGCTAACACAGGGAATTTTACTAAAGGGACTCTTTGCTTATCAATGGTTAATAATGCACTAATGTTAATAAATGCACCCTTATTGTGATGTGCTGCTGATACATTAACCATTTACCATGACTTTATGGAGATGCTGCCCTGAGTTTAGCCACCAGATTAATTTTATATAGTTCCAATCATTTAAAGGTGCAGTATGTAAGAATTTACTGAGAATTTTACGGTGAGAAAATCCCAAAAGGATGTTTCAGTCATTTTTGAAGGAAGGTTATACTGAAATATCCAGCTGGCTGCTGGACTGTCAGTTTTTCTCCTTTCAGAACAAAGGAAGGAGGGACGTAACTACTGTTTACCATCAGTGAGGGTGGCATTGCCGTGTCTCCTGTGAGCTAATGCTGCAGCGCCATTTGTAATTGTAATTTGACGACGGCCGACAAAAAGCTCCAGAATTGTTGAAAGTGGTTGCAATAACCACATTTTACTACAGGATGCCATTTTTACTTTATTTCTACATAATGCACCTTTAATATGTTTATCTCCATGGGGAAATTATTTCTCTGACCCGTCTCCGAGGAGCAGTGGGATGCCATCAGCAAAGCTCCCTGTAGAAACAGGGGTCAGTATCGTGCTCAAGGGCACTTTGACAGAGGGACATTTATTCATTCGCAGCCCTCCTGGACAATCGAATCCTGTCAACAGAACTCATTTGAACTTCGATCCAGACATTAACCGCTGTCTTTTAGAAAACTAAACCACTGATAAATAAGGAGCTGAAGATTCCCAGAACAAGAGACTCAGTTTACAGCTGTGTTTTATTTACTAGAGTTTATAATGTGTCACACCATTCATTCATAACAAAGGTCAATAATCAGAAAAGTTCATAAAAGCAGAAGAAACAAATGCATCACCACAGCGTGGAGGAAAGTTTGGAATTAACCTGCAGGGTGATACGAGGTTTATTATCACACTAACAAGTTATTAAGTTCCTCTTGTTTATAAATTAGACCCAAACAAAGCAGAGGTGACCGACAGGACACTAATTCATTACTGAAGACAATTAACTCAGTGGAGAGAACGAGCAGGGGGCTGAATCTCACTCAGACTCTCTAGAGACACAATAGAAATTCATCTGGATGTTTGCAGGATGTCAGAATATTAATTAGAAATCAGTGGTGTGGTGTTGTCTCCCAGTGTCACAGCTGCTGTCGGGACTTGTCAGGGTATTAATATGAGGCTGAACTTGTTCATTTGTGTTTCTGTCTTCAATGTCTCACCCTTAAAGGAAAGTCTCGGGCAGATAAACAGGACGAAAGAGTTTGTTGCTGATGGGAAGAGTTTTACATCCCGGAACAGAAGAAGATCCCTTTGGGGGCTTTAGTGCTGAATTTTTGGGTAGAAAACTAATTCAAACTGTCAGTTAAAGCTGTGACAGAAGGTTTGTTTTGTTTGTGAGGTTTGAAAAGGATCATTTAGGTTTTTCTATGGGGTTTCCTCACACTTCCTGTTTATTCTCAGCTCATTCAAATAGTCGGTAAATGTTTGCAGGATTTATCCCAGCTAGATCTTTAACCTTAATAAGTTTGAATAAGTGATCTCGTCTCTGGTGTCTTGAAGGAATCTGACTCAGGCCACCAAAGAAACAAACGTTTTAAGTCTGTTCCGTTGTTTAACTGTTGCTGGGTGAATAAACACGTTCTAACACGCTCCATGTTCTCAGCCTTTGTTCTGCTGCTAATAGCAGTGAGAGTTGTCTGTCCGTTTGCTTCCTGGTTGCTGATATATTTTGTAATGCAACATTAAAATCATCACTCTGAGCGACGCGTTCCTGGCTTCCAGGCTGTAATACCTCTGAGGTAACAGCCCAGAGTCCTCTATCGCCATCGCTCACATTCATGCTTTTCTCTTAGGGATAAAACAATTATGATACCTTTTTCTGTAAATTGCAAATCATTAGAAAAAATGAAAAGGAAAACAACAAAAAAATCATTAAAAGACAATTGTTGTTAAACCTGAATAAAAAAAGGGTCATAAGCACGAGCCTCTTTCACGTATTTGTTTTTGTGATGTGTTCAGTTGATTTTATAAACGCTAGCATCATGCTAACAGCCAAATGTTTACGTTAGCTTTACGTTCTCGTGACCTTTTGGGTCTTCCTGTCAGCATGAGTCGTGTCTCACCTCATTGGCTGTTCAGACTGATGCTAGTCCACTGATAGCCTAATAGCCAGAGTACATACAGATGTTTATTCTAACAGTTAAGTGGGTTAATTCAGAATTTAATGGCTTCAACACAAGAGGAAACCTCAACATCTAACGTTTTCCTCTGGTTTTTAAATCTGCAACATTTTGTACTAGTAGGAGGAACGGTGCTGTTATGAGTTTCATACAGATTTTTATTCATTTGTCTTCTATTTTGAGACATTGGTGACATCCACAGGTGGGTTCACCTGAGCAGGTAAAATCTGCAGCCCTGAAGAGGAAAATGGATCCACAGGAAGCAGAGTAGGACTGAGTTAATACATATTAGTTGACTACCAACATGATTAGTTGCATCCTTGTTTTTACCCGATTAGCTTTTCTCCGTGTTTCATATGAAACCTGAATAGTTTTCTCTTGTCTCCATGCTCCTGTGTTAGCGTCGCTTTTCTTCTGACTGATGTAAAACTGATTCAGGTTACCTTGACTGAACACGGCGATGACGCCAGATCTATTCATCCTGTTTTCTTACAGCTGAATAATAATACGCTTTTCTGTGAAATGAAAGGTGACAACGACTCTGGTTCTCTGTGCAGGTGAAGCAGATCATGGAGGAAGCTGTAACCAAGAAATTTGTTCACGAAGACAGCAGTCACATCATCGCCCTGTGCAGTAAGTTCACGTTGTTGTTTACTCTCTTGCACACATGCACGCACCTGTGCACAAGCACACACACTTGTTAAACTCCTCAAAAGGTAACATGACACTGCTACTCCGTCAAGGACACATCTTGACGTCACTGATGGTGCTGCTGCATCAATGGAGCCTTGGTAATGACAGTGGAGCTAATGGAACCCGATGTGAGAGACATGCTGTACCAAACCTAGGGTGTGTGTGTGTGTGTGTGTGTGTGTGTGTGTGTGTGTGTGTGTGTGTGTGTGTGTGTGTGAGAGAGAGAGAGAGCGAGGGATTTGAGGGTTAATATCCTTGTTGAGGCTGATGATTAAATCCAACAGAAGATTTATGAGCTTTTTTCCATTAAACTCCACCAGCCTGTTAATTGGGAACAGTCATGCTGTCATCAGCGAGTGTGCCCTCACAAGTGTCCTCATAAGCATCTAATATTTCTGTGGGATAAGTCAAAGGTCACATGGTTAGAGTCTTTGCTACATGTATTTTCACCAATACACAAAAATAATTTTAGTTTCACAGTTTTTGCTAAAACACATTTAAGTCCAGAATCATTATTCTTTAATTGTTCTGTTGAGTTTTAACTCAGATCTGATGTTCATTCGATGATTTTCTGTAATTTTGTGTTTCTGGTGATTTCAGTGATGAGAACCAATCATGTTCTCACTGTCACCACTAAGATTGTTGTTTTCTTTCATTGTACTGTAGCTTTAGTTGATGTCTGGGATCACACTTCAAGGTTAAAGTTCCAGACAACACAACAGAAACCAGTTTTTTTTCTTGATTGTATTTTTGCTATAGAACCAGTTAGAACCAGTTAATGTGTTTGATGGCGTTGATGGCTTTCTGGTTCGCCATCAGCTCCTCCCTGTTACTGAAGGCTCTGTTTGACTGTTTCCTTTTGACGATTCACTGGGCTGAGGTGTTAGCATGACACTAAGCTGCTCACCAACACAAGCAGATGTCAGCCCACACTTGTTGTTATGGCGATGACCAAGCTGAGGTTGTACATCCTCCAGTGTAACATTGTTGTTGAGAAAGTCACGTTAGCTCTCCGTTCTGTCTGACAGCACTCTCACACCAGAGATGTTTGTTTGAAGCGGACCATGCTCTGATCTGTTGATGTAAACGTCATCAGAACTCTGGTCCACCTGATAACTAATGCAGCTACTGTAAAATGTGCTGAATCGGAACCAAAACAAGCCTAAATTTTTCAAGTTTTCCACATTCGCCCCTCAGTGGAACGGATTTTCTTCACCACTCTGGTGAAGGTTGCTGGGGAGAGATGGTTTGGGCCACTCTGCTGGAGCTGCTACCCCTGTGACCCAGGCCTGGATAAGCGGACTAACACAGACAAATTCTTGCTGACTGAGACAAAACCATCTCGCAGCACCAACCGTTCCAATGAAAAGCTCAAAATGGATTCTAGTGGGCATACTCCCATGTACTGGGAGGCTGTCCTCTGCTTTACTCACATGAATCCTCTGCTCACTGATTCCTAATTATAGACTTTGTGAAGGCATGAAGAGTTAAACTCAAAATGGAGAAAACTGCTGCCTAAAACCAGTTAATGTTAGCATTTGATGCTGTTGCTTAACTCATTCGCTGCCAGCCGTTTCCTGACCGGTAAGGCCATTTGCAGCCAGTGTTTCTCGCCGTTTTTGCTGTTTTTTTAAGAGTCACAGAACATTGTGTGCTAGGATGATGTCGACGCCAAAACAAAGCGGAGACTCACCTCTTACATCAGGAAGAATCCGTGCGTTTCGAGCGTTATCCGTTCTTTCATAATCCGTGGTTGAATTGTGATCGGCAGAAGCTTTTCCGGTTCGCGCCTCACTTTTTTTACAGCAGTGGCCCAAAACGATCTCCTAACACATGGATTTTCTGCTTCCTGATCATGTGACGTGTGACGTATGCAGATGAAGATCGGCTTTAGAGCGGAAATGTTTGTTCTCACAGTGCGGGGGCTCGTTCCGACGCCCACACAGTAAAGAAAATGCAAATGACGACTTTTGTCGTCAATGGCAGTGAATGAGTTAAAAATGTTTCTGCTGCGTGAAATAAATTAGAATAGTTGTGTTGATGTAAAAGAGGAGTTTCCATAAATGACTGCTCAAACCACTTGAAATACTTAATCATAAAACCATTATAATAAATATCTCACTCTTAAATTTTTTAAACAAGTGTTGAATCACTGTCTTGCTGATTCAAGTCTAATTGTTTTTCTGCACATTCAGGATTGACGTTTCAGTTTTTTCTGTTTGCATAAGCTTGATGTCATGAGACAAATAACTCTGAGTTGCTGTAAAAATCCTGATCAAAGTCCACATGACCCCTTCAGCTGTGCAGCTGACCCTATGTAGATGTCAGCTATGTTATCTTCTCAGCTTTTACATCAACTTGTTGCCTTTGTTTGTCCAAATCTCACTTATCCACAAAAATGATGTCAGAGCTCAAAATTCAGAATGAATCCAATAGTTAGTTGATATATAACACTCAGCTGTGGCGAGCGTAAAGGTCATTGGAGTCAAGTGAATTTGTGGTCATGTTCTAAAAACCAGTTAGAGATGACCTGAGCTTTGGAACATGAAGCATGATCCTGCTGGGAGCAGCTAGAAGGGTCATAAAGGGATGGACAGGATCAGCAACATTACTCAGGTAGGCCGTGGTGTTCCAACCAGGCAGGTGGTACTGAAGAACATCTCCCCCTCACCACCGTCATCACACCAGCAGCAGCAAATGTTTATCTGCTTCACCTGATTGGTGTTTCCTGCACCATTGTCACTGTGGATGCCATCACATTTCTTTTTCACTCAGGTTCCCCCTGATGTCTGCCCACGTAGACGTGGATTGGCTGTTAGGTGACAGTTTTGTTATTTTACCTGGGTTTAGATCTTCCCAGGTTCAGGCAGTATGATTAATCACTTTAGGAGTATTTATTCTCCTTTGGTTCTGAACAATTTAGATGTTACAGAAGATTAAAGCTCTGATTGTTTTGTTTGTTGGATGTCAACATGATACTCGGATTGTTTAAACTGCTGGAACAATTTATTAATCTAAAGAAGACATGCATATTCTAACCAGTTTAGAAAAGCATCCGTGCTCATCCTCGCTGTTCTTCTGTTCCCCCTAAAACTTCCTTTTTCCAAACCTTGTCATTGCCGTCTGAGAGCTGGGAGTCCAACCCAAAGAGGACATCAACATGCTATCAGCCTCTAGTGCTTGAGGGCTTTGCAGAAAGGCAAAAGGTTAAAGGTCATTTTATAATAATAACTAATGATGTCAGAGCCGGAATGAGTCATTAGGCTTCATATTTACTGAATATCAGCACCAACACATTAATCCCAGCTGTCTTTAGTTAAGGGTCAGATTTAAATGTGATATTCTAGAATGTCTTTATTGAAGGGCTTTGCAGCATTACGAGTACTTTAATGAATGGTATTTTGTCAGGATTTTGTTGAACGTGTGTGTGTGTGTGTGTGTGTGTGTGTGTGTGTGTGTGTGTGTGTGTGTGTGTGTGTGTGTGTGTGTGTGTGTGTGTGTGTGTGTGTGTGTGTGTGTGTGTGTGTGTGTGTGTGTGTGTGTGTGTGTGTTCCATTGTCCTCTACAGGTCAACAAGCAGCCTAAACTTTTACTGCGGACTAATCTTGTAAGCCTCACAATGAATGGATCTGACGGCAGTGAGTTGTTGCCTAGCAACATAAAATCTAAAATCGTCCCACAATGTGGAAATCTCATCAGATGTAAAAAAAAAACAGATTCTGTAAGACAAAGTTACCGTCTTCAAAATTTGATTGTTTCGTTTAGAAAAACTTTTTTTTTTCAAATGCTAATTTTAGACATAAAAACAAACACATTAAAAATGGTTTCATAAGAAAAAATGGGAACTTCAACTGCAGCTGTGGAAACTGTGGAAGTGGTGCACCGTTGCACCATCATAGCTGCTTCTCTTTGGAGCTCTAAAGACTTCTGTCTTGCCCTGAACTCTTCACCAGTCGTTGGTGGAGCCGAGGGCTTGCTGCAGGGTTCAGAGGATGGCTCAGAGCATGCTGCACATTTTACAGGATGCTGTGTTTTGCTGCAGGCCTGTGCTTGTGTAGTCAAACTACACTCATTTTACCAAAGTGTCTCCTAGAGCAGGGGTCCTCAACTGACCACCAGTTGGTGGTCTGGGCCCACAAAACGTGGGCTCCTATATTGAGTACCACTGCTACAGTGTTTTCAACAGTCACGTGGTCCAGGTGCCGTTCTCACTCCTGGATCTGAACATCTGGTGTTGGAGTGAGCTGATAAGCAACTTCAAACAACCCTAAAACCCCACTTTTCAGTCAGTGCCCTGTGTGTCAGCACACATGTGAACCCACACATAACATTTATGCATCATCAAGTCATATTATTTATTTACAACTGACAATTTTTACAAATCAAAGCTAAAAGTGGGATTCTAGTGGACATTACGATATTACAGCCAAACTGCAGACGCTTGATTTGACTCTTTCCGAACAGCAGGGGTATTCAATACTGGGCCTGGGGGGCAGGTATCTAACACGTTTTAGTTTTAACCGTTTCAGCACACCTGATTTCAATCAGCAGAGCCTGATGAGCTGAACAGGTGATTCAACCACTGAATCTAATGTGTTGGAGCAGAGAAACCACAAAAACATGCTGGATACCACTCCTCCAGGACCGGAATTGAATACCCCTGCATTCCATGGAAGGATCGTACTCAGTCCTGATGCTTGTTTCTGATCGAGCATTAGGACCTCTTACCTGAAGCAGCTGACTCTAATCCTCACTAAAAACTACAACATTGAAGAAAAGACCTGTTAGCAAATAGAGAACTTCTAAAATGGCTTAAAACAGCTGACATGTCCATGAAAATACAAAATAATAGAAGTCAAAACAAACCTTTGAAGACATAGCCATAAATCACAACAGCTTTTACATCGTAAAGCATACCTAGAGATAAAGTGGAAACCTACAAGATGAAAAAGAAGGAAATCATTAGTTATTAGAGGTAAAAAAAGACTCAATTTAGATTGCATTGCAAAGTATGGAGGAGTCGAGCTCAGAAAATTGATGAGGAAGAAAGCAAAGGACAGCCTGGAGCAGCTAATGGGCTCATTAGGCAACTCATGGTCATGTAATGACCTGCCACCCAATGGGTATCTGGGGTGCCAACAGACAGAAATAGAAAGAAAAAAAGAGATGACAGACGACAGTTAGTAAGAAGAAAGATACTTCATCGTCCTTACTGAGCTAATGGCTTTAGCTCCAAACACACTGATATGTGTCCAAGTTCTTTTGGGAGGTTCCTTTGCCTAAATCAGATCTGACCTGAAGAGTTGAGTGAGGTTATTTTCGATCACAACTCTTATTCAGTAACACATTTCATTGCTATCCAGGCTATTCAAGTTGCTATTCTAGGTCAGGGATAGACAACTCCCCTTCCCCTAGTGCTGGTATCCAGCATGTTTTACTTGTTTCCCTTACCTCGTTCATTCACCAGTCAGCAGCTCTTCAAGCTCAGCAGAAGCTGTCAATCACCTGCTGATTCAAATCATTTGTGTTGAAGTAGGGATACAACTGAAACATGCTGGATACCGATCCTCGGGGAAGGGAGGTGTCTACTCCTGTTCTAGGTTGTCTTTTCTTCCAGTCCGTTCAAATAACATTTCAGTTCAGAAAACTTATGAGGAACATATACCGATTTGGAACATATGGATGAGAGACTGAGAGCGTAAAAGAGATGAAGATGAAGATATAGAGATGTAAAATGGTGGTATAGTGCCTTCTAGGGTTTTACAACCTTCCAGGGTGCATTACAACACAGATATTTACTTACACACACATTCACATGCTGGTGATGAGCTACATCATAGCCACAGCTGCCCTGACAGTAGCAAGGCTGCCGAGCACTGGCGCCACCAGTCCCTCCGACCAGCACCAGCAGGCAAGGAGCGTGAAGTGTCTTGCCCAAGGACACAACGACTAACCCCTACTTCACACTGGAGGCATCAGCGGCGCAAAGCGGCATTGGAACAGTTTACGCGTGACTTTCGCTGCATGCCAGTATATATGTCGATGACCAGTACACACCAGGAGAATCTAATCCATGGTGTAGCTTCTCTGCTGTACTCCTCACTGGACTTGCAAGATCACAAAATCCCTCGAGACCTCAAAGGTCATGGTTTGTTTTTGCCATCCGCCATTAAATCACATTCGATTTCACTCTTTGATTTCATATATGATGTTGTTCCTCTCCACTGCCAAAATTGAAGTCATGAAAAACACACCACTGCACTTCTGGACTGATGCTGGGAGTAAATAGGCCCTCAGCTCACATGTATTGACGTAACCTACATAGATATGAAATTGCATCGCTGCAATAGTCTTTTCTTTTGAAAATTATCGGGGGGTTACACTGAAACTGTATGTGATTTCCTGTCTAGCCCTAAGTTAACTGCGGAAATTGACATGTCCCAAAAGCGGATTGGGGCAAAAACAGAACCCGATCCTATCTTTAGCGGCACCGTATGTTGCTTCGCGGTTGGTTTGAATTACCCCCATAGACTATAATGGATTGTATTAGAAGCAACTACGTTCCATTGCTGTTCCGTGCCGTCGATACTTCCAGTATCAAGTAGACAGATGGGTCTCGAACCTGCAAACTTCACAGGGCGGGCACTCCATCATCACCCATCAAATTATTGATAAAGATACATAAAGAGATACCTAGGTAAAGAAAGAGGGGAAGACAGATAATGACAGACACAAAGATGTGGTAGAAACATCTGTTGAACACATCTGTCAGGAGGACTGATAAAAGAACACATTTCCACCCAAGCCACAATAAGTGCAACACATTCTGAACTGAGCTTGAATATTACTGTGTGTTCATGAAAGGAAGAAGCTCATGCTAAAGATGTGTTAGCTCTAATCCGTTACCCTGAATGAACTAAACGTATTCATGCTCTTTGGTGGCTGTGATATTTCTAGCTGGTGGGCCTTACATTGTGTTACTTTAAGTCAGGGGTGTCAAACTCTAACTCACACGGGGCCGAAATGAAACTCTGGGACAGAGTCGAGGGCCAAACTTAATATTTTTTTTAAAAAGTGACGGCAATTTTGCACATTGTCTTTATCAACATATATGCAATTCTGAACCTTTAAATTTGGAAACAAACATATTTCTGCATTAACACTGAATGTGGAATAACCAAATTACATACGAACAAGTCAGTTTAAAATAAAAGGCATCAGTGGTATTCATTACTTGTGGTATAATCAGCATTTTTAAAATCTATTCAGGATTTATGTTTTCTTGTTTATTCATTTTTCTTATTTTTATTCTCCTTTTTTCTCCTGTAATACGTGTCATCGCTGCTGTGACATCTAGCTTTCCCCACTGAGGAACAATAAAGGGATTTTCTATTCTATTCATCTATCTGCAGCCTTTCCACTTCCTGTTTACTGTAGGTTAAATCTTTTCTCACGGGCCAACAACAAAATAAAAATATCATTTTATCTTAAATGAAAATGCAACATCTCACCTGTTAACTTTCATGTTTTGGAGCAGAAAAAGAGCATAAAACCAACATATTTAAAGCTCAGTTTGCTCCACTGGTTTACTGTGATGCTCACCTGTTCCAGCCAGATACCTGCATCATGGGGTTGATCTGAGCTGAGGAGGAGACTCCTGTTGTTTTGTTCATCTTCATCATAATAATGACAACATTAGATGACAACAGGTGCTCACATGGGTTTGTGCTGCTGAACATGTATGAGCAGCTTGACCACGTTGTTGTGTGTCGGGGAGGAAACACAACTACAGCAGCCACAGAGTCGTGCTGGTTTGAGCGTGTCGCAGTTCGCTGGAGTTATATCAGCTCTGTCTGGACGTTAGTTGGAAAACTTTCTCTTTCAGTCGTGAACACATTACTGAGCGGCTAGAATCTCCGTTTCTGGGCTTCAACGTCAGAAAATTGCTGAGTAAACGCTGCGCTGAGTGCGAGGAGTGTTTAGTTTGTCCGAGACAGCGGAGCTGCAGACACCGGCAGCAGATGCTGGAAAAAACACAGGGAGGTCGGCTCCGCTGACGCCGCAATGCATCATGGGAGTTGAAGTCTTTGCGGTAAAATCGGCCAGCGGGCCAGTTTTAATATATTTTTGATATTTATCTCACGGGCCACATAAAAATGCTCCGCGGGCCTTGTGTCTGACATATGTGCTTTAAGTGATACAGAATTGTCTGCTGTCACTTTGAATTATGATGAACTGCTTTAACTTTTTTTCTGCAAACCTGAGAAGAGGACATAGTTCAGTTCTGTTCTTCTCACCATGACTAAACTAAGAATGATGTCAGGAATCAGAGCTTCTGGTATTCTTCTTAACTAGGAACTGTAACAACAGCAACACTACAATCAAAGAGTTGCCAAACACCAATCTTTTAGTTGTAATCCCACCTATACATTCGTAATGATTGAGTATTGCTCCTGCTTTGGGGTATTTGATGTTTATTTAAGGAGGCGTTTCATCTGCTGCAGCAGTAAACTCAGTATTGAGGATTTGGCTGTGATGTAAGCCACCATAGCTTAGGGCATTGATCAAACTTCAGGTTGGACTGTCTGCTGTCAAGAAAAATGGTGCATCATGTATTTCACTCCCACCAGCGATCAGCTGAAACAGAGATGTGTCTTGTTTTTAGTGTTAATCAGAAGCTAAATGGTCCAAAGACACTTCCTCAGAAGATAGAAGCTTCATGAGCCACAGTATTGTTTACTTGCAGATTAAACAATCTGCTACAGTTTCGCTGACAGTTGTCGGCGAAACTGTAGCGTCAATAACAGGTAACAAAACCGTTTCTGTGTTTTAAAAAAGAACGACAACATGGAATTAGAAATAACACTCAGCAAGAACACACCTAAGAAGCCACTTTACATATTACAGAAAAGAGCAATAAGGATAATTCATAAGGTGAGACATATGGAACACACAAATTCATTATTTTAAATTTAGACATACTCAAATTAATGGATCTTGTCAACTTCAGAACTGGGTAGATAATGTACAGAGCAAGATATAATCAGTTACCTGAAAATTAAAAACATATACTCTCTGAAAGAAAAGGGGGATATGAGTTAAGGGGAGAACACGATTTTAGAAACCATACAACAAGAACAACGAGGAAAATGTGCACAGCTGTATGTAGAGTGAATCTGTGGAACAGTATAGATGAGGACTTCAAACTCTGTATGAATATGAGGCATTTCGAAAAAAAATATATAAAAAATCTCTATTGCAAGGGTACATGGATGTAACCAAGTCAGTGAACATATGTTATAAAATTTCAGGGTGATGTGACCATTGGAGAACAAATTGTAAGGGGAGAGCGGATGTTTTATTACTACTATTTTCAATTTTTCTTTTTTCTTTCTTTATTACCGTAAATCCTCTAATACAGGCCGGTATTCAATTAAAGGCCGGGTCCCCAATTTTGGCCGGTGTCCGAGTCGGCGGAGGTGAATAATGGCCGGTCTCTTGTGTGGCCGGGTGGAATGTGGTAACAAGCAAGTACGGGGGGGGGGGGGGGGGGTTGTGTCATCGTCTCACTTTTGATTTGCCAGTGATAGACCGCGAGGGTAACTTTAACTGTGCGGAGACGAAGAGGAGGCGAAAATTTGATATCAAGTTCAAAGAGAACGTGCTGATTATGCTGCAGAACACTCTGGGGAGCAGTAGCAGGGGTTGTATGAACTAGTCACTAGTCAACTTCACTATAGTGACTTTTTATGCCTGTTGTCGACTAGTCGCTGTCACGTGATAATGACCGGCAAGACGCAGCCCTCGGAAAAGACAGCAGCCTGCTGTCAGCAGGTGACAAGCTCCTGCGCTCGGGGAGGGCGGGGGGGGGGGGGGCAATCTTTTAGAACTGCAGTTCAAAGGTAACTCATGAGGTGAATATATAAGAAGGCAGGTAGCAGTTTTTCTTTAGGATTGAGAGGAGATGCAGGAAGATAATAAACAGGCAGGACAGAAAAATAGTCAAATAAAAACAAGTTAGTTTTTGTACCTGGTGGTTGCAACAAACAGACACCATTGAAAGTAATCAGAAGTGAGGAACAGAAAATGAAATAATTATTTTAATGTTTAGAGCAGCAGGAACACTGAGAGGCTGCAGGCGCATCAGTGAGTTTGCGGCCTCTGTGCAGGGGGAGGGGGGAGATGGCTGAAGCAGAAACTACCGTTGTTAAAAGAAATGTGTTTAACTTTGAAAATGTGGGCGCAATTTTAATTGTCAAAAACTCCAGCGAACCATTAGTTCATTTTGCTCAAATAGAAATTGAGGCCTGCCTCTAATACTGGCCCTCCTTCCAATAAAGACCTGGAGCTTGATGAGCTTGGGTCAAATACAGGCCCGGGCCTGTATTAGAGGATTTACGGTACTTAACCTTATCATTATTATTTTTATGTTTTATATATATATATATATATATATATATATATATATATATATATATATATATATATATATATATACATATCCTTTTTTTGTACATTAGTTCACTGTATTATGTGTCCAAGCAGGGTAGGATTTAATAAGCATCAGCTTCTTCCTACTCCTTTTCGAACAGAATATTATCATTTAATTTTTGTGTGATTATCAGTGTGGTTTTATTTGTAATGTCTACAATGACTTTGTTATTATTATTGTTGTTATTATTGTTATTATTATTATTATTATTATTATTATTATTATTATTATTATGTTCGAAATAAAGATTTAATTCATTCACTCATCCATTCATTACTGCCACAGACTGTCCTTATAAATCAGGACTATTCAAGTTCAGGCCTCGAGGGCCGAAGTTGAATAGCCCTGTAATAAATGATCAATGGCTCCATGGTGCTGCCTCTGCTTTGCAGCAAAGTAACGCTGTAGTTTTATGAAAGTGGGTGGAGTTGCAGGAAAGTTTTAATAATCCTTCCTTAATTGTCGGCTGGTTCGGAGGAACAGCCACCTTCTAAGTCTCTTCATCTAACCCAGGATGGAAACGCGTAAGTTGCTGTTGCATGTTGGTAGTGTTACTCTTGTATTATATTTTGTATATTTATCTCTCTCAGTGGCTGAAGCTAAAACAAGCTAATAAAAAAGCTTCCACCATTTTTTTTCTGCTGGTCCGTCCCCCTAAAGTGTCCAGGCGGCACGCAACTTATGTTCCTACCTTGCTTTGCAGCTGTTTTTTGGCATTTATTAATTATCGATTATGAATGTTTTTTAATCAATTTTGTGTCGGCACGTGTCACATCGCGATGCATCGATTAAATGGTGAATTGGCACACCCTTTTTTGTGACTGTGCCGCTATAGACAAAAAGTGTCACCCAGCGATCTGAGACATAAATATGTCAAAAGTTTGGTAAAATATTTCAGGTCTGGTTTCAGTTTCCTGCTTTTGTTCAAGTTTTGAAAAACCCTTGAAAAAATGTTTAATTAGCACCCGTTGACCAACCTGTCTGCTTGTACTCACTGATCTTGTTTTCATTCTCAGCCCAACAGAACTCTATTGACTCCTTTCAACTGAGTTATAGCGTTTCTTCGTCCTCCGAGTCCAAACCAAATCCACTCTCTCTGGTCAGCACCGCACACAAGGTGATTAAATATTGATTCATCCAGTCTGCACATCACTGCTTCAACCACTCATTAAATATATAGGAGACTTAATGGGAGGATTAAAAACAGCTCAGTGCAGGTTCTGCTCTCACCTCAGGCTGTGAAACAATGTGCCAAAGGAAATCAATGACTGAGGGCCTCAGATCAAACGGATCGTGTAACTAAAGAATCTTTAGTTATCCTACTGTTTGTATTTACCTTAATTTTTCAGTTGAGCAGAATTTTAAAACAAACAAATAAAAGCAGTGTGAGATAAAATTCTGTTTTTATATACCGATGCCTGGATCGGACTTATGCTGTACTTATATTTAAGTGAAAACTAATGATGTGAGTTTTGACCACACCAGTCACGTACTTTGAGATTTATCAGCTTGTAAAAGTTCATAGTTAGCATGACTACAAATCAGATATCGGCACATCGCAAATATGGCGTCACCACAGAATCTCCTCTTCCCTAGCGTAGCTGCTACTTACCACATGGCCAGATTTATGGTGCTTCTTTCCCCCTGAAGGAAGGATTTGAAGTTCGCTGAACTTGTTTTCCTCCGTGTCTGGTTCAATTACGTCATTTCTGTGGGCTACTGAAATCTTGGGTATGCTTTTAAATTGATGTATTTTACCGGTAAATAACTTCCAAAACGTCTGAATTGTCATAACAGAAAAAAAATTTTGATTAAAATCGTGATTGTGATTTTGCAAAAAAAAAAATCATGTTATGAATCGCCCACCCCTATCCTAATGCATTATTGTAAAAGCAATGTCTGATTTTAAAAGAAAACACTTCATGCTATTTTAGTGACTATTGTAATGTTTTCTTTCTAAAAATGAAAGGAACCAGTTACTTAATCCGTATCTGTATTAGGCTCACAATAATGAGATGACATTTTAATAACCTGTTGAAAAGAGCTCTAACAAAACAAGTGTCGTGGAAATGTTCAACTCTTCTGGTTTTGCCACAAACTAGAGTTTTCATTTCAGCGCCTTAAGAAAACAGTCTGTTCCACCTGATCTCCTCTCTCAGGCTTGCTGCCCAGTGAAGCACCAGATCTCAGATCTGAGTGGAACACTTGGTTCTGTGGCTTGAAGGCATTAATTTACATGCATGAGCACAATAGTTTATCCTTAACCAATGGGCTTCTTTAATCACGTCTATTTGATTCTCTACAGTGACCATTCTGCAGGTGCAGGTGAGCTCACTTGTTCATAGAGCTCCAGTGTTCAGATGAAGTGCTGAGCAGACTGGAAGCAAGACTCTGGACCTCCTAATGTGATCATTCAGGCATCAGAGAGGTGGCCTGAGGGAGGTGTGTGTGTGTGTGCATGTGTGTGTGCGTGCGTGTGTGTGTGTGTGTGTGTGTGTGTGTGTGTGTGTGTGTGTGTGTGTGTGTGTGTGTGTGTATGTGTGTGTTAAACTGTTCCTTTGTTGCTTCCTCTTCCTGCTGCTGATTGCAAACTTTCTCACTCCCACACAAACAACATGGACTCCCTGGATTTCACAATGGGTGGGCACGCTAGTGGAAAGGGCAAACAAGGGAGGATTAGAGCACTGAAGTAACTGAGTAAATGGTCCAGTAATCACTGTATGGTTGTTCGAGTTGCAGCCGACCCAACCAACGCCTCCTGGGAGTTTAACTGATTCTGAATGAGTCACAAGAACCAGGATTTTGCTTCATAATGACTAAAACCCTAAAAGTTATGAATAAACCATTTCCCAAACACTCGTCTCAGGATGCCAGGTGACAGCAGCTCCAGCTGAACATCAAGTATCCTTCATCTCATGTATTGTTCAGTTTTTGAGTTCAGCCGCACTCCCCGGAGCGCCGATAGGAACAGCAGCTTTCATACCCCAAGTGTTTAATCAGCTCCAACTGTCTGATACTCTCCATAATTACTCCCCTACTCCACCCATAATGAGCACATCTGTCTCCTCACACGGAAAGCATTGCTTCTTTGTAATTTGACAATTTGATATGAAGGCAGTAAAGAGTGGGACTGCTCTGAAAATCTTTCAGGCTGCTGCTGCTGCCCATTCATGACTGATGCTGAATGATAACGCCGACCCCTTATTGTCAGAATACCGTTAAGTCGGGGTGGGCACACTTCATCATCTTTTGATCACTGCTGCTGAGGGGTTTGTCCCTGGATACGGCTATTAGGATTAGTACTTTCAGCCTAGTGCTTCACAAGATTTGTACTTTACCAGCAGATCTGGGTCAGATCTAATGTTCTTGTTGGTGATTTATTGACCTACTATTAACTGATCAGGACGAATAGCTGTTTAAATCCTTCTGATAATTAGGAAGTGGTTTTTAACCTGAAGCCGCTCACATGTCCGCTGATAATAGACTAAACACATTAAACCATTTGCTCAATTGCAACAGTAATGAAATCATAACAATTAAAAAAGACCATGAAAACACAAAGACAAGTGGAGAAGGAGAGGAGGTGTTGGATCAGAGAGAAGTGAGAGTGTGGAGGAAGAAGTATAAAGATTAGGTGTGAATCACGAGGTGATACTGTTGAAGCACGCATTATAGTGTTTGTGTCAGATTAGGGTTTGGAAAATGGGACTTCTGTGAAGGCAGAAACGGATCATGTGTGCAGCAATTGTCTCCAAAGATGATGAAATGTATTTAATCCTTTCCAACCCGAAAAGCCTCGTTTTATCTGACTTACTGGTATAAATTAATGTCAATGGAACACAAACTGGTTTCACTGTGGGCTCTTCCTCCAGCTCCCTTCAAATCCTAAAGTTATCATTTCCATCCTGTCTCATCTCCGTCATAATTACATTTTACTGAGCTGTGTCCCATATTCACAATCCCTCCTAGATACGCTGTTTAATGCGCCGGATCTAAAGAGATTTCTGCCACAACAGCAGTGTCTCTTTCTCATCGGTCTCAGAAAGGGGCATAACGATGAGGCCAAATCGGTCCTTTTCCGGCTGAAGCTGTGCACAAAGACTCATTGCTGCAACAGCCAATTTCCAATGGCAACAGAGGCAGATTGGTCGCCATGCCAACCCACCTGACCTCTTAACCATCTCTGTTTCTTTCCTGCTTCCACCTTCTCTCTCCATTCTTCCCGTTCCACACGGTATGAGAACACGAGGGACAAAGACGCTTTGCAACACGTCTACCCGAAGTAGTCAGAGAACACACACACACACACACACACACACACACACACACACACACCACCAGCGCGTTCTGGCATGGTGTGTATTTCTATTTTTATCTTCCTTTTAATGCAGGAAATACGTGATGTGCTGTTCGTCTCTCAGGTGTTAGCAGGTGTTAATGAAACGAGGACCTGCTACAGCACAGATTATTCTTATTTCAGCATGAATGAACTCATCGGGACCCAGAGGAAATGCTGGGTGTGAAGCGGAATGCTCATTCATCTTTACTGGCGCTTATTAATCCTCTTTTTGATTTTGTGCATCAGAATGGTGCCTGTTTGATTTTATTCTACAGGGTTTCTTCTTTTTCCTGCTCACAATTGTCTCAAATCACTAATATGCAGTTCTAACTTTATCTTTGTGTACTTCATCATTGTGTGACATGATTCAATGATTTATTTTTTATTTATTTATTTTATTTTTTGCTTCCTGGATGCCAGACGCAAATGTTCCAGTGGTTTTCTTTAAATGTAAATTGTTTTGTGCTGTTTGGCTAAAAAAATATTTCAAGTGACGATGTGTATTTTCTCTGCCAATAGGGGGCAGTCCATACCTAAATCATTGCAAGCAAACATTATTTTTGCATTCGAGTAAGACGTTACCAACGGATGGCCATAAGAGTTTAAATCCCTGGGAGTGCACCTCCAAATGACAAGCACATCAGACTCCCTTTCCTCACTGGCAACCAGTGAAGAGGTAAATGTGTAAACAGGGGCGTCGGACTGGGGGGGGGGGAAAGGGTACCGTTTACCCAGGGCCCACTGCAGGGAGGGGCCCTGAGACAGCTTTGAATAAAAATGTTTTATTGTTGTTGTTTTTTTCCCCCAACTTACTTAATGTCTTAATAAACTTCCCTTTACCTGGATAAAGGGGTTAAGAAACAGAATTTTGCCTTAAAAATAATAACTGAATAATCTCTGCGGCATCTATCACCCCTTAAAAATGTGCAAAGTGGTTTAGTCCACACCAGGGGCTGCACAGCTGCATGTACAGCTAATGAAACATCGCAGATGCCGACAGCCAGAGCTGGAGGCAGGAGAGTCAGTCATGTCTTTTCCCAAGAAAGGGAAATCTGGCTTCCAGAAAAGAAAAGAAAAGAAAAGAAGAAGGAGAAAAAGTTAATTAAACAGAAGCAAGTAGAAGGAAGGTGAGCAGCAGCAGCAGAACACAGTTTTAGCTGATATTAGCTAGCTCTCAGAAGCTGCAATCATGTTAGGTGTTCAGTGTTAAACGCCTTTAGTTTCACCATCAAGATCAAATATAAATTAATTAGTGTTATCAGTGATAACACTAATTAATATATATATATTAATCAGAATTATTATCACGGGCGCCCGCCGCCAATTAATTCGCGGACCTCGCAGTAAAAACAGGTTCACTCTGTGTGGATATTTCAGCTCCTTCCCAGTCATGGACCAGGACAAACTTGGTATCGATGGATTCGTGGTAATCTCAGGAATGAGAAGCTGCCACTGTTTTTCGTATAGCATGATGACACTGGTGTTGGAGGATTGTTATTGACTTGGTTAGATATTTTAAGCCTATTTTAAATTTCTTTATATTTGATCATGAAAACGGACAATCTTATAATTTGGCTGATAATGCAGGGATTATAAAATTTAGAGTACATTACATTCACAGAGAGAACCTGGTTTATTTCATGTCATATGTATTTAATATATCAATATATATCAGCAAAGCTTAACATCATGAACCATGACAGACATGACTGAAGAGCAGATGAAGATATCATGCCAGGCACTGATGAGAAAATATTACAAGGATCTCACAGCTGAATTTGAGAATGAGATGCTACACCTGAGAACAATATATGGTGCCACATTTCCACACATTCGGTCTCCTCTTGAGCTGCTTAATGCCATCTACAGGATGCAATTACAGAGCATTTTTGGAGAAGTTTGTATTGGACTGAGGATATTTTGCACACTACCTGTGACTGTTGCTGGGGGTGAACGGGCTTTTAGCAAACTGAAACTGGTGAAAAATTATTTGAGATCAACAATGTCCCAGGATAGACTGAACAGCCTAGCTCTTCTTTATATTGAAAGCCAATTAGCCAAAGGATTGGACTTTAAAGATCTCATAAGTGATTTTGCTAACATGAAGACCCGTCAGTGGGCATTTACTGGAAAATAAATTCCAGGATTTTTGTTTGAACACGTTGGCAAATAAAAATAATTATATGTGAAGTCTGGGCATTTCACTTTTATTATGCTGGCATTTGTATTTGCTCAATATAGAGGTTAAACTAAGATCATATTTATTATCTTGTCTTATAGCATGACAAAAAATGTGTAAGAGAGATATTAAGTAATTGAGCATGGGGGCCCACCTAGAAGACTTGTACCTAGGGCCCAGAATTTGGTGCTACGCCCCTGTGTGTAAAACAGCTATGTTCTCTGGCATCGCCCATGCTTGGGGTCAACCACATTACTCACATTTCCACACTTGCGACTTCAATTGCACGATCCCGATCAGGGGTGCGAGTGCATAGCGTGTCCTCATTCTCAAGTGTGGAAGTTGATCACGCCCCTTTCTGCACCCTTGATCCGCACTTCACCCAAGTCTGCATCGATGCAGACTTGGGTGAATGGTATTACCCACAATCCATTGCTGCGGGAGAAAAGGCTTGTGTTTTTTCTAAAAATGTGTATTATAAATTTAAGCATTTCATTATAGGACAATTAACTGAAGGTTTTAGTAAAGCAAAAAAGTTATGTAACTTTATTTCAAACAATTGTTTGGTTTAAACCTCTTTGGTGTGTTCTTGCTGTGTTTAGTTTCAAATTCCATCTTTCAGTTCTTTTTAAAACACAGAAACATTCTGTGTTTTAAAAAGAACTGAAAGATGGTAACTGTTTGTTTGTTTGTTTGTTTGAAAGTTGTTTAAAGTTTTTTTTTCTGTTTTATATCCCAGCAACCAGCATCCCGGCATGCGTTGCAACCAATGACACAATGCTCCCTGTCCCAATTCAGCAATTATTTGCACACGTGTGTAAAGCGCACTTGAAGCCGTACTCCAAGTGCGCTTCACAGAAGACCGTAGGGTGCAGTGCGAGGCCTGGGAGTGGCCGTAGACCCACTCCCATGTATTTTAGACCCAATTTTTATTTATCAGTCATGTTTAATATATTAAAAAAACTGATATTTATTTATTTGCTGCTGCTTCAAATTTCCCTCGTACAAACTACATTTTGGAACCAAGCTGATTCACTCTGTAAAGTTTAACACACCCAAAACTTTATTGGATTGTCTGCAAAAATAGACATGGTTTTCAGTCCAATTGGAAACCAAAACGAGTCTAAGACATACATTGAAACATGTTTTCATTTTATGCAGCCATATTCTGTTTTAACTAGTGAAAAATGGCAAGGAAAAAAAGGCTTTAATTAATTTTGTTGCACAAAAATGCATTCCAACCATCCTTAAACAGTTTACATGTTGCCATGATGGTCCGGTTCCAGTAGCCCACTCCTAATTAGCATGTTCCTGTTCGCCAGAAGCCGGAGGGTTGCCCTGAGCAGGATTCACACCATTGACAGCACCACCTGTCAGCTGGGACAAACACAGTGATTAGTTATGGACAGAAATCATCTGGTACTGCTAGAACCAGATAATTGAGATGATTTTACAATCTAATAAAGTCAAGGTTACACCTGATGTTGGCTAAGTGAATCTATGGTTGCAGGTCATCCTCACAGCATGACAAAGTTTTACTCAATTAAAACTTTCGCTGTGAACGTTCATTAAACTCTACTGGTGTTTTTCATCTGATGATTTAGCATCATTTTACAGCAACAGATGTAGACATTTTGGAGGAATCAAAACTGCTGTGAAGTGGATTAAACCACAAATATTGTTGGAATCGTGTTAAAGCAAACATCTGCACTCATTTTTGAAATTGTGAAACTTCTGTAACTTAAATATCAAACGTTTTTAAAGAAAAGATCAAATTTGGACTTTATTTTTATTTTTTAGTTTTTTTTTTTTTTTTTACTAAATTTAGGAAATATTTGTATTTCTGCACTAACAGAAACCTGGCTAAGCCTTCTGAGGGTATTGTACTGAAAAAGACCCATTTTGCTCATTTGTCTTTTCTTATTAAACGTCATGACACTAAACAGTTTCTCTCACCCAGATGAATGTTACCCAAAACCATGAAGTATGAGTCTCAGCTCCTCTTCAGGTCCAGGTTAGATTATATTAGATTAATCCAATCATAGGTGAACAAGTGAAGCTTTTATGTTACAAATTGTAATTCTTTATTTCCGATGACGACATGTTTCCTTCTGAGTCAGAAGCTTGCGTGCGTGTCATCTCCTCTGAACCACTCAGGACTTGAAACCAGTAACATCCCCATGCAGGACTGTGATCTGCTTCCACAGGCTGAATGGGAGAGAAACAGCTGGTTATTTTCTTTTAGACATTCTCACCTGTTATTGTTGCCTCTCCTCCATGTTTTATTCTGTTTCTTATGTTATATCATCTGTTTCTCAGCACTGCTGGATTCTGCTGCTCTCTCCCTCTCTCGCTAAATCCTCCCCCCACCACCACCCCAATCCGATGCACACATCGCAGGATCACCAGAATGACTCATAAATTCCCCTTAATGGATAAAAATAGCTCAGAGCCCAAATCACACATGTGAAGCAATATTTGCGTTTGATTTAAATGGAATTATACACTTAGCTAATTGTGATGCCGACTCAACCACTAACAACTATTATATATTAATTAATCTGCTCACTAATTCATTCATTAATCAAATAGTCTAAATAATAAATTTTCTCCAAAGTTTAAATAAGCTTATTTTTTCCTTTTTACTGATCTAATGTTTCCTCAAACTAAAATGTTGGTGTGAAATACTATAAGGCATAAAACATGAAACATGTTCAGAGAGATGAAGAAACCACCCTTCGTCACAATTTTTGACAGGTCTATTGTTCTTTGACCTTTATGACCTTTCCCCCAAATCCCTTTACGTCAAACTTGACAGGTGTATTGTTTTATGACCTTTTGCGATATAGATAGATAAACTTTATTGTCCACCTCGAATTGAGGCAGAAATTCGCCTTTGACATGGCTCACCTTACAATACAATCCATATCGCATTCACACAAATATATAAAAGACAATTAAAAGGTATTAAGATCTTATCATCGTAAAAAAAATATATAACTTTAAGACCTTTAAGACATGACCTTTAATGACCCCATATGTCAAGAAATAAATTGATGACTGTTGTGTAATGACCCATGAAGTTATTGATAGTCCCCTTCTGTCAAGATGTATATTGATGATCTGCTTTGATGTATTCAATCTGCACTACTTTACATCAAGTTAGGATTGATAACTCTTTTGTGTTAGGATACCTCACCCCACCGTTCCCACAGCCCCTCCCTTTCATACGTAATACCCCTCATCCCTCCCTCCAACCCTGCTTGCCTCTTTAAAAGCTCGGATCCATTTCAGCGGACAGACTGAGAGCGTATCAGAATGGTGAAAGGCCAAAGAAATGCCTCTAAGAAAATGGTGAAGCAAGAGGAGATGGATGAAGTGTCTACAACCGATGCTTCAACCTCTACCCGAGAGCAGGAGGAGGTGAAAGAGGAGAGCGTGGACACGCCGTTGCCGCTATCACAGACCTTGCTCTGTGAAAAATCCATAGCAATCCATCAGCTGCGTGCAGGAGGTGGTGCTCCCCACAAACCCACATTGTACATGTGTAGAGTTCAGCTTCCTCCTTTTGGCGGTAAAGAGTCCTCTGAGTAAATATGGCCGCTGGATTCTTACGGCTATACCGGTAGTTTTGGGTACCGGTTCAGCTATGACACTAAGGAGCTGTGTCTAATCCATGATGTGGCTGAGGACAAACCTCTCAAGCCATATTTATCACATTCAGCAGTGCTCTCCTACAACGACTAGGCAGTGCTCAACCTCGCAGTTCCACGCAGGGTGTACAAAGGTGATCACGAGAGACCTCATCCGGCTGTAAAATGCAACACGCCGTAAGCTCTTCCATCGCTGGATGAAATCAGAATGCCGTGATAGCTTTCAGCGCTTCATGGGAGGGGCTGGAGGATGCGGATGGGCAGTGGATTTTCAAGGCGTCGGTCCGGGAGAGAGGATCGGAGCTCTTTTTTGTGCTGGAAAATGTGCATGCTGAATGCGGTATTTACCGCCTTTTACAGGTTGTATCTTTCAAGGCCTGGTGTGATGTGGTCAGTCTTTCAGGGTGGCTCACTTGTTTATGAAAGCAAAGATGGTCAGCAGGAAGAGACAATAAGAATGAAGAGACAGAAAGGAGTGGGTGGTGAGGGGATGCACTGTAAAATCTGTAAATCTGTTTGCTGAATGGATGTAAATGATCAACTAGCCTTAAAAGTGGAACTTCTTTCTTTCATTGTAAACTGATACCCCCAGCATTTTCTGGCAGAGCTTTGTCAGATGACTGTTTGCAGCCTTCATTTACAAGTGGAAGCCATCGATGCCCCCCATCAATGATGGGGGTGGCTGAGCTTTGTCTAGTGGTGCCTTTGTTTACATGCGAAGCCAACCTAAATTGAATGTGCTTGGTTGATGTCTTGAATCTGGTGAACTTAAAGATGGTTTATGCTTGACGCGTCCACGAGGTCCGCACGGCTCCGCGCGGTGAAATTACGTCATTTTAACAACCATGCCCCTCCACCGCGCCTCCGCACGGCCAAAAACTTCCGCAATGCGCACCTAGGAAAATTTCTAACCACGCGGACGGTCGGACGCGGAATAAAATGGCGAACCGGCAAGAACTAGTCATGGCAGAGGTTCGTAAATACAGACATTTGTATGATTCAGCTCTCAGAGATCACCGTGATCAACATGTTGTTAATAATTCTTGGAGAGAAATAGCTCGCGCTGTCGGAAAAGACGAGGACGCTGTTAAAAATGCTGGAATGCCATGTTGTAAACAACAGTAATTTCTACTTCTACTATGGTGTAGTGCTGGATGCATGCTGTAGAGCTCCATGCTGCCCCCTACAGTTTGGGAGAATATTGGCTCACCGCAGAGACAAGCCGCATGAACCATAAACGCTGCAAGTTGTGAAACGCGTTCCATCCGCGAGCCGCATCACCAAGCGGAAAGTGAATGCGTCAAGCATAAACCAAGCTTTAATCAGTATAACATGGATCACGGTCATTTCTAAGTATCGTGATGGGTCTAGATTCTGGTCTAACGCTTCCAGTTGGTTTAGATTTTGTTCTAAGGTCTCCAGTGGGTCTAAATTCTAATCATGTCTCTAGTGGGTCAAGTCAACGTTCTAGTCTAAAGTCTCCTGGTGGGACTAGATGTCGATTTAAAGTTTCCAATGGGTCTATATTTTGGTCTAAGGTCTAATCATGGGTGTAAAGTCTGGTCTAAGGTCTCCAGTGGGTCCAGAGTCTGGTCTAAGGTCTCCAGTCAGTCTAGATTCTGATCTTAAGTCTCCTGATGGGTCTGGTTTAAGGTTTCTAGTGGGTCTAGATTCTACGGTCTACTGATGGGTCTATATTTTGGTCCAAAGTCTAATCATGGGTCTAGAGTCAGGTCTGAGGTCTAATCATGGGTCTAGAGACAGGTCTGAGGTCTAATCATGGGTCTAGAGTCTGGTCTAAGGTCTCCAGTGGGTCCAGAGTCTGGTTTAAGGTCTCTAGTTGGTCTAGATTCTGATCTTAAGTCTCCTGATGGGTCTAGAGTCTGGTTTAAGGTTTCTAGTGGGCCTAGATTCTACGGTCTACTGATGGGTCTATATTTTGGTCCAAAGTCTAATCATGGGTCTAGAGTCAGGTCTGAGGTCTAATCATTAAGGTCTAGAGTCTGGTCTAAGGTCTCCAGTGGGTCCAGAGTCTGGTTTAAGGTCTCTAGTTGGTCTAGATTCTAGTCTATGATTTCCTGGTGGGTCTATATTTTGGTCTAAGGTCCAATCATGGGTATAGAGTCTGGTCTAAGGTCTAATCATGGGTCTAGAGTCTGTTCTAAGGTCTCCAGTGGGCCCAGAGTCTGGTCTAAGGTCTCCAGTGGGTCCAGAGTCTGGTCTAACGTCTGCAGTGGGTCTAGATTCTGGTCTAAGGTCTCATGTTGTTTCTTGATTCTGGTCTAAGGTCTCTTGACGCATCTAGTTTCTGGTCTAAGGTCTCCAGTTGGTCTAGATGCTGGTTGAAGGTCTCCTGGTGGGCCTAGATTCTGGTCTAAGGTGTCCTGGTAGGTCTAGATTCTGCTCTAAGGTCTCCTGACGCATCTGGATTCTGGTCTGGTGTCTCCAGTGGGTCAAGATTCGAGTCTAGAAAGGCCCGACTCTTCAGAACAGGAACTGTTGCTCTGTGCCTCCTGACTAAAACTCTTCTGAGATGTGTGTGTGTGTTTGCCATTATTTTATACGTACAAGGAAACTGCAATAACATTTTTGATTTTTATGTTCTACAAATAACGAATCGTTTAAAAACCAGTAAAACCCACAAGCCAAAATTTTGTGTTTAAGCTACAAGCTGCATTTATTTCTGTTAGAGGATGTTTCACTGTAGGGAACAATGCAGCGAGAGCTACAAACCTACCATTAGATTACCAGCAGTAGTTATTACTGCCCTGAGCTCCGTGCTTATTCATGTAAATGGTTGAATATACAAACAACTCAACACATAGAGATCAGATCAGCTCAAATCAGTCAAAGCCCACAGCCTGCAACATAATTAAAGTCGTCCATCACACTGGAAACATTTACGCAGCTAGTTCAGTTGTTGTGTTAAAAATGTTTTCTCTGAACACAGGTTCCTTCATATTACTGTTGCAGCCAAAGAGCTGTGTTTCCCATGAGCCAACCAGAGTAAGACTTGTTCAGATACACAATTGCCATAGGATCTTAATTTTTTTAAGACACTTATATAATATTTGAGAAATTTCTATGCAATAGCATCAGGACCACTGGAGAAAAGTTATCTTTTTGTTGGAATTCTGAGATACATGTGAGAATTTGGAGGAGAATTTCTAAACTTTGAGAAAAGTCATAATTGTGACTTTATTTTGAGATTAAGGATGGAAATCTTGTTTTTTTTTTATTCTTCCATAAATATCTACTGTGAGAAAGTTTTGGAAAATTATTACATGAATCACATTTCTGTGAAGAGTATGCATATTTTATTCTGATAGGATGTTGTTTGTAGATAATGTAACAAAAACATAAGTCATTCTGTAAATATTACAGGTACTTTTAGATTCATTCTGTTCTTGAAACTCAAAGCAGTTATCTGCTTAAACAGGCTATTATAATCATATAAATATTTAAAAGCATGAGTTAATTTGGTAACACTTTTCAATAAGGGTATTTTATTTATTGTTAATTAGTGCATTATTAAGTGTTAATAAATTATTAAAACAATAACAACTGCTTACTATTAATGTTGATATTAAGTAATGCATTATTAAGCAGACCCTCTTTACCTGAGCTAAATGGTCGTTCCTGTAGCTGGAAGGCATTTATTATGGCTGCTGAGTGTCCTGAACTCATTCATACCTGCTCTTAGTCTCTGCCCCCTGTGTGTGTGTGTGTGTGTGTGTGTGTGTGTGTGTGTGTGTGTGTGTGTGTGTGTGTGTGTGTGTGTGTGTGTGTGTGTGTGTGTGTGTGTGTGTGTGTGTGTGTGTGTGTGTGTGTGTGTGTGTGCGTGCGTGCGTGCGTGCGTGCGTGCGTGTGTGTGTGTGCTGCTGGCAGGTGCCTCTGGAGCTGTCTCCACTGAGATCATTAACAGATCTAATGAAGATGAAGCTAATTAGGCAGCGAAGCTCGTCTCCAATTCTGTCTCCAGCAGCTGTCTGTCAAACTCTCCCTCGGTTTCTGGTGCTTCAGACTGTCTCTCTTTCTCCTCCTTTTAATATATTTACTGAAGACATTGAGGCTGTTTTATGGACCCATAATGTCTCCTTTTTCTGTCTGATGCAAACCTCTGTGTACTGGTAACCAGTGCTGTACACCAACTGGGAGACATTTTAGTCTGGCCAGGCCCGTTCGTATTGGTGTAAGTTATTGTTGTTGGGAACCATATTAGTGTTCATCTTATCAAACACAGATTTACAATTTGAAGTGTCTGTGTGTTGATTTATAGATAAACCAAAGATCTTCATAAATAGATGCTGTCAGACAAACAGATTTGGTCTCTAAATCCATCGTGTTTATAACTGAAACAAGCAAGAAAACAATCTTGAGTCTGCGGAAGAGATTTGCGAATGAACTTTAATGTGTTTTTCTTTCCATCTGGATTTGTTTGGGTTTCTTTTACGCAAAATAATGTTACTGTTTCATGTTGTGTTCACCTGCTTTCTAAGTTTTCAGAACAGGATTAATAAGGCACCGCCAAGGTGTTGAGTGCATCCATTTTGGTGACCTGAGGATCGGGTCTCTGCCTTTTGCAGATGATGTGGTCCTGTTGGCTTCATCAGAAGATGATCTACGGCTTTTGGTGGAGCGATTCGAAGCCAAGTGTGAAGCAGCTGGGATGAGAATCAGTTCCTCTAAATTTGAGACCATGGTCTTAATTCAGAAAAGGGTAGAATGCCTTCTCCAGGTCAGGGACAAGGTCCTGCCCCAAGTGGAGGAGTTATCTTACTTGTTCATGAGTGAGGGAAAGATGGAGTGCAAGATCTACAGGTAAATTGGTGCTGCGTCTGCAGTGATGCGGGTGTTGTACCAGTCTGTCGTGGTGAAGAGAGAGCTAATCCAGAAGGCGAAGCTCTCACTTTACCGGTCGATCTTCGTTCCTACCCTCACTTACGGTCTCGAGCTTTGGGTAGTGACTGTAAGAACGAGATGCCGGACACAAGCAGCTGAAATAAGTTTTCTCCACAGGGTGGCTGGGCTCTTCCGAAGCTAGGTCATCCGGGAGGGGCTCAGAGTAGATCCGCTGCTCCTCCAGATCAAGAGGGGCCAGTTGTTAGGATGCCTCCTGGACACCTCCCGGGCACATCCAACCAGGAGGAGACCTAAATGTAGACCCAGGACATGTTGGAGGGACTTTGTCTCTCACCTGGCCAGGGAACGCCTTGGGATTCCCTCGGAGGAGCTAGCCCAAATGACTGGGGTGAGGGAAGTCTGGGCGTCTCGACTTAGGCTGCTGCTCCCATGACCTGACTCCTGATAAGCGGAAGAAAATGGATGGATGGATGGATGGATGGATGGGTTTATACAAAAAAAATTCTCATTACAAATTGACTAATCAAATAACTTCATAGGTAGAACCCCAGTGCTAAAAGTTGATTTTCAGTTGTCATTCAAATCGCATATTAACTCAATTGTCAGGAAAGAATCATACTGACCTGGAACACATTATTCCTCTATCCTAGTAATTGTTTTACTCTGCAGGTCAGAAAACAAGTTATCACTCGGTTAATACTCCCAGTGCTTGACTATGCCGACATAGTCTACCAGAACACCTCTGATATAACTTGTTGTCCTCTTAATGTTTGAAACAGTTGTTACAGAATCGTATTGAGGTGTCAGTGCAAAACACACCACTGTTGGATGCACCTGCTTCAGGAACTAGCAGAATGCCACGTCAGAGGAGAGCTTCAGACAGCAGGACATGGAGTCGTTCTTCCTGATATTTGGAAGTAATTGGAAGGTTGCAAGTTCGATCCTGGCTCTCAGCAGAGAATGTTGTTGTGTCCTTGTGCAAGACACTTAACTCACCTTTCCTGCTGGTGGTGGTCGGAGGGACCGGTGGGGCCTGTGCTCGGCAGCCTCGCCTCTGTCAGTGTGCTCCAGGGCAGCTGGGGTTGCAGTGTAGCTCATCACCACCAGCGTGTGAATGATCACTGTAGTGTAAAGCACTTTGAAGTCAAGTGCAGGTCGTTTATCATTTATGAACAAGTGTCTCTTTATGATGTGCAATGTTAACATAATTAGTATCTTTACGTCAAGATAAAGTGATGTCTGGGTTTCCTTCCCTTCCCCAGGGAGCTCTTCTGAGGGAGTGATGAAGTTCATCTAAGTCTGAGTCTGATGTGGAGACTTCATCCACATAATGCAGCAAACTTCATCTTCTTCACTGGGTTGTGTTGTGGTGTCATAAACAATCCTGCAAATAGCAGAGTTGACTTGTAGACCTGACTCCTGTGTGTCCTCGTGTCTCTGTCCGTACTAACGCACCTCCTGTCCCTCCAGCTGCCATCGAGGCATGTCTGACTCACCTCCTGAAGAGACGGGCTGCTGGGTTCCTCCGCAGCGACAAGATAGCAGGACTCTTCACCAAGGTCGGCAAAGTGTTTGACATCGCCGGTGACGTTTGTCGTAAAGTCCAAGAGCAGCTTCAGCAGCAGGCAGATCTCACCAGGTTGGTCACACACACACCTTCTCTGCATGGTTTCCTTCAGAGTTTTCTTCTTAGTTTTGGAGCACCCGGGGTGAACATTCATGCAGTTAAAGATCAGATGGAGCTGTTTAGTTTTAGAACCTCACTCTTATTTGCTCTTTAGGTTTCCACGGTGACTGGTCCATTTGTGAATAGGTGACAGGAGCATAAACATGTTTTTCCTTCTCTCTGTGTACATCTTCAGATTGAGTCTTCAGAACGGCTGCTACCTGCTGCTCAGACCCGTGAGACCTACAGCCGTTAGTCCAAAATGCTAATTCTGTCCTTGCATAAAGCTTTTGGTTGAAGCTCGTATGTATATTCATTATTAAATGACTTTGTGCAGTGATGTGATAACAACGCTTCATTGATTCATCTCTCACCAGTAATTATTGGCCAGCTGATATAGGTGAGGCCATAGTTAGTTGTTGTTCAGTTGTCGTATTACACTTGGTCCATTTTGTCTACGTAAGCCACACCTTGTGGATTCACTCTGTCACCAGACACAACCTCTGGTGAGCTGAGCGTTTAGTAAAGCTGAACAATCTGTGTACACAGTGAGATAAGCCTTAAGACTATGACCGTGTGTGTGTGTGTGTGTGAGCACAAGAGTTGTGTATGCTTGTGCCATTCTGTGTATTTATGTGCACACAAAGAATACAATAAACTGCTTGAGCTGCAGGCATTTAGCCACCAGCTGAGCTGTTTGCAAGCCCATTAATTCTCCATTAGCGTTTGCCACATGGCCACAACGCCTCTCCAGGGTTTCGTTTTGGAAGACAAAAAACACCAAACACACAAACATGTTCACAACAGCACTTCCGTGTAACAGATTAAAAATGGTGAAACACAGGATTAATCCATGTCAGTCACCGTGGCGTGGCCGCTCCTTGTGGTGCTGATCAGCAGAAAGGAACCAGCTGAAGGGAGCGATGCGCCCTCAGCTGTTTGTCATCGTTTCAGCTGCTGTTCTTGACACACCTGCACATCTCATTGACCTTTATCGTTCACACACTAACACACTTAGGACAATGTGGACACCTGTGTAGATGTAGCTCTTGCACGAGTCACATCCTTCCACCAGCATCCATACATGCATGCAAGAATACACACACACTCACGTTAACTCCATCTCCCTGTAATTTTACCTCCAGGCTTCATCTCCCATCGCCTTGGTTACCATGATGACTCAGTGGAAAACATGACTGAGAGGAGTAGAGAATAGAAGGTGCTTGTAATTACAGTAAGGCAGAAGTGAATGGGCTGCATTAGGGCTGTGACATACTTGCTGTTTAGTGACACGAACACGTGTTTGAAATGGCTGCCACGCGTTACTTGCGCTGATTTGAAGCATCATTTGTACGCGTCCCCCGAAACAGGGCTTGTGATCACACGTGATTACGCAGAGCATTCATAATTTTGGGATTGTTGTGCAAAGAAGATGAGCCCAGCAGAAAAAGTTTGGGAACCTCTGGTAGAAAAACGTTTGGTTCCAGTTTTTTATCACAGGATGACGCCAAATCCCCGTGTCCCGCTTCTAATGGTTCTACTGGACAAAAATGGACTTCCAGCTAGGATTTTGAACTTTGGTCAAAGTTGATTTCTCATCTGTTCCTCCTCTTTTAGCTTCTCCTCCTCCTCTGCTTCCTCTGTCTGTAGCACTTCCTCCTCTTCCTTCTCCTTCTCCTCCTCCCCATGCTCCTCCTTCACATCCTCCTCTTCGTCCATCTTTGGCTCCTCCTCCTCCTTCTCCTTTCCACTTTTTTCTCCTCTTTCTCCTCCTCCTCCTTGTCCTTCTCCACTTCCTCTCATCCTCTTCCTCCTTGCTTCTCCTTCACCTCCTCCTCCTCCTCTAGCTCCTCCTCCTCCTCTTGCTACTCCTCCTATAGCATTGATGCTCCCCAGATGTGGTGGGGCATAATAACTGGTATTATCTTTTAAAGACACTTTTAAAAGGCTCTTTAAAGAAATATGGTGCAGTAAATTAAATTGTGTGTGTGTGTGTGTGTGTGTGTGTGTGTGTGTGTGTGTGTGTGTGTGTGTGTGTGTGTGTGTGTGTGTGTGTATTGGGGGGTGTGTGCATCTACAACAAAAGTTTCCATGGGAGGCTAGTGATGGTATTGTCCAGGGTGTCAGGTAAAAATTCATAATCAAACAGAGTTTTTACATTTTAAAGTGTTGTAGAAATGCTTCCTGCCTGAATGCAAATTGTCAGGCACATCAAGGCTAGACTTGGTGACTCTTTAGTCTGTCTGTAGCGTCCAGCTGTGAAGACCCCCTTGAAGACTTCCTATTATCTTCTGATGTAGGTGTGGTTATCTTTGACATGGTCCTAATAAAAGCTCTCCGAAGCTTTATTTCTGTGTGAGAACAAACCGCCTCTGACTCTGGTGTGTATGTTTCACCCTTTGCAAAGTTTGTTTATTGATTGTTGTTTGATGATTACAATTTCCAAAAAGATCTAATCCCTCTGTGTATGCTCTGACTCTTTTTAGGTAATTTGGACGTAATATAGAATTACCCGACACAGGGTTTGTTTTTTGTTTGCTGAATTTTTGTTACTCTTTCCGCTTCAGAGTCACTTCTGAATTTAAATGCATCACATGAAACAGGAATTATCTGCAGCCTTAAGCTGCTGCATCAGTTGTGAAGAAGGTGGGTTTCAGGGCTGGTGCATTTTACTCTGAATAGTTTTCAGTAAATCTACTTAAAAACTGAGATCTGTTCTCTTTTCATCGCATCACCACCTCACCATCCTCTGAAGTGCTGCTAGAGCTTCCCTGATGGTACTGGGGGACTGCAAGAATCGTGACTTAGCTGAAACCCCTCACACACACACACACACACACACACACACACACACACACACACACACACACACACACACACACACACACACACACACACACACACACACACACACACACACACACACACACACACACACACACACACACAACTGTTAAGATCGTGACTGCGGCAGCTGAGCCCCCCTCAGCAGAGTCACACAAATACAACCTCATTAGCTCGTAGAAGGTGGTGTGTGAGTGTGTGTGTGTGTGTGTGTGTGTGTGTGTGTGTGTGTGTGTGTGTGTGTGTGTGTGTGTGTGTGTGTGTGTGTGTGTGTGTGTGTGTTCTCATCTGACTGCCATTGAAGCAGCAGAGATCAAACTGTTCATCTGCATCACATCCTGCAAATTCATGAAGCTTTTCTTCCAGCTGATGTTTCTCATAATCAAACACATTTTGTCTGACATGGGGAGCATTTGCTGTGAAGTCAGCGAGTGATCACAAGTAGTAAATATTAATGACTTGTAATCAAGTACAGGTTTAATAAGTGCTGCCTCCTGATGGTTGAAAACAAAATGCCTTCTGATTTGCTGTTGCTCACTGGAGCTGTTTCCTGGATCCGCATCTCTAAATCTTTTCTTTGCTTTTGAAACAGCAACTTTTCCCATCTAGACAGTGATTAGTCCAGCAGGTGCTTCAGCAACAGGAGCACGTACGATAATCAGTGAATGAGTCTCTGCTGGGAGCTGAGTCAGCGACAGGATAAGAAAGTTGTTTTAACCTGTTGAATGCACATGATTAATTTAATATTTTCACAGCTGATTTACATTTCTGGAACTGAAGTTACTTTTTATCTTTGTTTATTCTGCGTTATTTTAGTTGTGCTGTGTGATTTTGTTAATCAGTGCATTGATTTGTGTTGATTGAAGAATTCAGTTACACAAAAATAAATCCTTAAAGAATTCGAGTTGTGATATTGTGACTCCAGAGTTTGAGAGGGGACATCTTGGAGCTGTGATTGGTTTATTATTTCATGTGATGTAAATCTTTCTCCATCATCTGCCCCTTCTCTTTGTCTGACAGTGTCTTCTCCCTCTGGAGTGTGATATGTGTGTCAGACTTGTGTGATGATGTCAGTGTGAAAGGAAGGACTTTGCCTGATGAGCTGATGACGGTTGTGGTTGTTGGGAACATCAGTGACCTGTGCTCCGTGCCCTACAGGAGAGCCCAGAGTGCGGGTCATGAACCTCTGAGGAGACAGGGCTCCTCCACCACCAGCCGACCCCCTCAGCCCCTGTCTGCCCAGGCTGTCAAACACATCTGGGTCCGCACAGCGCTTTTTGAGAAAGTTCTGGATAAGATAGTCCAGCACATCGTGGACAGCTCCAGGTGATTATTTCATTGTTGGCTTGCGGTGACTCAGCTCTTCAGTCCTGGCTTTGTTAAGGCTGAATCATGAGCGGTCCCTCGAATGACCTGTTGAGTTTCCCGTCAGTGGCTTTGTTCTCTGTCCTGTCGGGATAAAATCAGCATCTCCAAACACAGCCTCCCTCTGATCGAAGAGCCGGGCTGGCGATGACGATCACATTCATTTAATGGAGAAGATGAAGCTCTGTGGTTTGATGTTACGTTTCGACATCGTGTTCCCTCAACCGCCGTGCTCTTCATCTAATCTGACATCAGAGGCCCTCAGTAAATGTCAGCCTCTGTGTCTGACCCTCAGAAATAAAGAGCAGCAGGTGGATGAGTATTACCGTTAGTGACCCCTGAACAAACAGCAGCCCTGTAGACCTGAGGCTGGCAGCATCGACTTCGCCTGCTCATACCAAGTCAACGTTAGAAACCAAGTCTAGACTTTAAAAGAGTGCCGTAGAGGTTACTGTGGTACTTTTCTGACTAGAACTTCTACCATGCCATTGTTTTTCTTCCTCGGCATGAGAGAACAGCATCAATGTGATGTGAGAATAGTCAGTCGTGGGTTATTGAATACGGTGTGTTCAGAGGTAATAGTTTCTGTAAGCTTAGTGAACTTGTTTTTATCACTATTTTCTGTTTTTTTCTTGCAGTAAATATTATGAAAGAGAAGCTCTAATGCATGACCCGGTCTTTGGGCCCATCTTAGCAGCTCTACTAGGTGAGTATGTTGTCCAGCTTCACCAAACCATCACAGGCAGATAGCAGCTAATGGGGGCTGAAGATGGTTTGAGTGTGCAAAAGATGGTAGAACCAGTATGGGTCGTGCATCCATGAAACGAAGAACTAAACATGGGGGTTCCTGAAGTTATGTGGACTTGCAGTGTGAAGTCATTCAAATAAAACTTTTTGATATGTTACTCCAAAGTGAAGAGGTAAAATGTGTAAAACAACAACATTTATGAATTGTGACAATTTTGTAATTGTTTGTTACAAATCAGTAAATGCATTTTGTCCTCAGGGGCTCCCGTAGAAAGAAATATGGCATCTAATATGGCGTCACCCAGAGACTTAGACCCGCTCCCATGCATTTTAGACCTGGTTTTTATGGTTAAATGTTATGAAGCCGCTGGGTATCATTTAAATCATTTTCAACAAAAATTTGATGGATGTTTCCAGTGATTGATGGTAAAAACTACACATTGTCTCTTTAAGCAGCAATGGACTAAATCCAACTGGTTTCCTGTGTAGAACCAACACCAAACTGGATCTGGTTCAACTCATATAAAGACTTTCAACTCAGTGGATTTATCTTTCTTATTTCTAGACAGTCAGATAATTGTTTAGGATTTCTTTCTACAGTTTATTCAAAGGTATAATTTGCATCACATTATTCAAATGACATAAACTGTACATTATGTCAGATGTTTAGGGTGCGTTTTTGTTAAGGCCCTCCTATTATAAGGGTTTTAAAGCCATACTATGCAACTTTTTTTATATTTTAATGAAATGTCACTCAGACCCTTATCGCCCCCTGTGGCCAGAATAACGCACTTGCAACTTCAAAGTGGCAGCCCGCCTCCTTTTGGACTTAGAAAAAATGGAGCTGACTTACCTGGCGCTGCAGTCTGCTTCCAGCACGTTTCCTGCATGTTTTAGATCATGAACACAGCTGTTTTGTTTAATTTAGTGATGAACCACTCCTGTAGACATTAATGAAGGCTGGGAGACGTTTCAGCTGTTAGATTAAGGTGTTACAAAGATGGACACAGCGTGGAGATAGGTTTCACTTTTGGCCCTACTAGACGAAGACTAGGGGGTGCTAGAAGCAAGCCGAAACTACCAAGTGTGCCTTTAAAGTAAGTTAAAGGGGTTTTCTGTGTGTGTGTGTGTTGTGGTTTTAGTGGGTCCCTGTGCACTGGAGTACACTAAGCTGAAAACCTCAGATCATTTCTGGACAGACCCATCAGCCAATGAGCTGGTTCAACGCCACCGGATCCACGGGGCCCACCGGGGCCAGGATGTGTCCGCCGGTCGCCGGCCTGCTCTGGGAGTAAGTGTGGATGCTGATGTAGCTGCTTAACGTGAGTGGTGACATGTAGGAGGGATCTCTGGCTTTGTTTCATTGACAACGTTTCTATCTAGATCCGCAAAAGGCAGTCCAGTGGCAGCATGTCGGAGGACAGGTTTGCTGCATCAGCACGGGAGTATGTGGAGTCTCTTCACCAGAACTCCAGATCACACCTTCTTTACGGCAAAAACAACGTTCTGGTGCAACCGGTATGCAGCTTTCACACACAGAAGTTTCAGTGTTAATGTCACTTAATGTGTGGTTCTAGATGAACATGCACCACTCTTCATATTCTATGTCCCAGTTTTAGCGCAGTAGCTTCACAAGCTGCAATGAACAGAGATGACTAATTTGAGCATAGGAGATTGAGATCAGACGAGACCGTTGCGACAAATTCCTGAGACACATCCTATAAATAACATGTTGACTGTCCTCCTTCTGTTTTTAGTTTTTATTTAGAATTAAAGGTAAAGCTGTCCTTCTGGTGTAGCTTGTAGACTTGAGGCACTTTTACAAAGTAAGCCTTTCTTTACTGGTGTGGATGTGAACGTAAATGAGTCTCAGAGTGAAGCACAGCTGCACAGGAAGGGATACCGGGGATAAACGCTAGCTATATTAGCCTCCAAGATTAAAACTCTGTGATCTGTTGGCTTTGGAGTAAAGTCCCTCTGATACTGTCGATTTGGACTTGCTGTTTATGAATAAACTGAATAGTAAAAGGCCAAACTTTCTAATTCATGACACCTCTCGTGTTGCGGCATCATCATGTTCGTACACCAGCTCATAGGAAACTTTAGGCGTTGCCAGAAGCTTTTTATCGCAGCGAGGAACCCAGTACCAGTCCAGTGTGTCCCATTTCACTGTAGGACACTAACAGGACTACGTCTCAGGCAAATTAGAAAAACAATGCATAATTTGTTCACACATGCGTTATGTCAACCTTGATGCCACACACACACACACACACACACACACACACACACACACACACACACATGGTGCTGGAAGGTAGGCGAACAGGCTGAAGTAAATGAAAAAGAAGGAGCTACCAGGTGAAATCCTCAGAGATGAAAACGAGGAAGCAGTTGTCACGGTAACGGAACACTTTCAGAACACTCTGTCATTTTCTGTGCCGGCCTCGTCCTGCTCAGGGTTGCAGGCTGGCAGCAGTCAACAGGTATGCAGATCTTCACTCATCGCAGGACAAACCCTAAAACACGTATACAGTACAAATGTTCATATTGCCTTTTCCCTTGTTTGTTTATTTCTATGAGTGTCTGTGGCTGTTGCTGGAGCTGTAGGAAATTGCATTGCTTATTTCATCCATGCAGCAGGGCCTTAACATAGAAGGATGTGATTCCAGCAGTAGGATGTCTGTGTCCCAGCAGAGCTCTATGTCCCTGCTTATAGGACATGAAAAGGGTCCTGCTTGCCATCATGTGTACTAAGTAAAATCGTTTCTTTCTTTCCACCAAATTGACACCATCAAACAGCAAATATTACAGCTCGCCTTTGTCTTCTTTAACAGAAGAAGGACATGGAGGTGTTGCGGGGCTACTTGTCTCTCCATCAGGCTGGAGACAACCTCACCCTAAAGTGGACGCCCAACCAGCTCATTAATGGCACTCTGGGAGATTGTGACCTAGAAAAAAGGTAAGCTAAAAGCTAACTCTTCCCTGAAAAGGAATGTCCCCACACGGGGTTTTTGCAGTAGCTCTCATGTTGGACGCATTTTTTGTTTGGGGATTTTCTTCATCTGTTCCCAGCTTTAGGGTTTTGCTTTAAGTGATTGTTTTTGGTTTAGATGTTATTTTGCTTGGAGAATTAAACTTTTTGGTCTAGAATGATACCAAACCTGTGACCCCAAATCTCTGACCGGTTAAAGAGGACGTAGATGTAGAACAGAGGCAAAGTGGAGAGAAAGAGAGTGTTTAAACCGGGGATGTCCAAACTTTTCAAGATGAGGGCCAAATCATGAAGTTAAAACTCCTCACGGGCCACAAAATTTTCTTTCTTTTTAAATTTATTTAAGAATGCGTACATTATTTAATTTTTTGTTTATCAACAGCCTCCTGGAGAAACTCTAAAAACAATGATGAGGGCCAGACAAAATCACTCTAAGGGCCGCAAATGGCCCCGGACAGCACTGTGGACACACCTGTTTTAAACTATCACCTTCAGTAATCAGAACAGACAAAATGAAATCTCTCACAGACAGTGTAGACCAGAGTGAGACACTGGTGAGGACCCGACCTCTGCGACGTGGCAGCAGGATCCCCGACTCCCACTCCTCCTGTTTGGTCATCAAAAAGTACGAGAGCATGGAGATTTGAAAGAAATGCATGTGGACTGGCAGTGCTTGTGAACAACAGGTGACGGACTGCCAGACGTGCCTTAAGTTTTCCATTTTAATTCAGGTTTTAACATTTCCTTTTGAATAGTTGATTTTATGAATCTGCCACAGAAAAAAAGCTTTGAAACAGTTGAAATGAAACTATATCATGACTGTTGAAATCAGAACAAAACATTGTGTAATTTGTTTCTATTCTCTAGCTCTGATACAAAAGCATCTCAAAGGAAGAAAGTTGTAAAGATTTCAATGATGAGTTGTCAGGGGGAATCAGACAGAGAATCATATGGATGGACATCTGAACAGAGTTAGTGAACTGAACGATTTAATAGGTTCATTTCAGCATCCTCCTCTCCTGCCTCCAAGTAAACAGACCTTCTACCCTCCCTTGACCCTCAGCCTCCCTTCCATATCTGTTTTATCATTCAACTCAGTCACGGATCCTGCTGCTCTAGCTTACTTGTGTCATCATTCACATCAGGAGATGCTGGTGCACCCTTCACCTTCTCCTCCCACCTTTCCGTCTCCAGCAGTCAGGTGAGGAGACAGCATGGGATGACTAAACCAAACAAGGCTGCAGGTCAAGATGGGGTCAGCCCCAGACCCCTGAAGGCCTGCAGAGCAGTTATGTGGGATTCCTCTGTACTTCTTCAACCGTAGGCTGATTTTAAAAAGGCTGGTTCTGATCTGGGGATGGCTCTGCAGACTCTAGAGCCGATGGAATGAAAACGAAGAGCATGATGGACAACCATGATCCTCTTTACTAAAGAGTAGTTCAACAACAGTGTCCTCGGTCAGAGGCTTCTCCAGGTCTGCCACAGCACAGGACGTCCTTCCTGTCCACAGCAAGAAGCAAGAGCAAAAACTCTTTAGATAGAAATCAAACATTAAGTTACTACAAGAACTAATCTTCCTCTGGGGTTTGTGAGGTGTACTTCATGAGGTCTAGAAAATCCTGATCTGCACATATTTGTCCTGTTTCAGTATCTACTGGGACTACGCTCTGACTGTTCCTCTACGTCAGATCGTCTGCCTCCACTGTCATCAGAGGCGTGAGTACCCCCCCATAAAAGAAATAAAGAAGGAATGATTTTTTACATCAGTAAACTTAGGATAAAGAACTTTCTAAGCTACTGGTGGGGTTCAAATTGCTGGCATCAAATGATGGTGAACAGTTGCATGTATTCATGTGACAGCTGCCTATTTGTGATGTGCTGTCCAGCTGATTCTGGGGGGACACTAGTTCTGGTGAGTCAGGACGGGATCCAGAGGCCGCCCCTGCTGTTCCCCCCCGGTGGTCACCTCCTGGCCTTCCTCTCCTGTCTGGAAACGGGTCTGCTGCCACGTGGTCAGTTGGAGCCTCCCCTCTGGTCCCAGAAAGGCAAGGTAACTGAAAACGTATTCATGCATCACTTGTATTTTAGCATGTTGCAAAACACCAGAAATGTCAGGTCCAGCAGCAGCTCGCTTCACTCACATGTGAAAGTTTGATGTGAGTCGTGGAGGATGGCTGCTTATACTGAGCCAGGATCCTCTGGAGGTTTCTTCCTGTTAAAATGGAGTTTTCCTCTCCACTGTCGATGCATGCTTGCTTAGTATGAGGATTGCTGTAAAGACTCTGAGACTAGTCAGTGACTCGATGCAATTTGCTGGGTTCCTTATATAGGAAACTTTTTTTCAGATTGGCTTAATGAACTGACCTGTATTGGAGTGTTTATTATGTGAAGTGCCTTGAGACGACTCTGGTCATGACTTGGCGCTATATAAATAAACTTGAATTGAATTGTATGTTGTTAAGGTGGTTTTGTTCAGTTGTGTGAAAGTGAACCAGACCAGAGGAATATGTGAAGCTTTTCATCATTCCCAGTCCAAACGAAATAACTCCTGGAGATTATCCTGGTGGGAATGCCCCTAAATCTGGCCCAACGTGTTTTCAGGTCACAAACACATGTTCAAATAGTCAGAACTGATCATCTGAATCAAACAAGTGAGTGAGTGTGTCAATTTTATTTATGTAGCACTCGTCACAGACAGAGAGTCCCAAAGTGCTTCACAGAGATAAAAACAAAACAAAAAATATCATTAAATAAGTTAAAACCAGGAAAACAAAGCCATGGAATTACTAAATTATCATAAATATTCAATTCAATTCAAGTTTATTTATATAGCGCCATATCAGAACAAGAGTCGTCTCAAGGCACTTCACATAATAAACATTCCAATCCAGGACAGTTCATTAAGCCAATCAGAAATAATGTTTCCTATATAAGGAACCCAGCAA